>NC_091339.1:0-30000 GCF_038502225.1 Cherax quadricarinatus
GGAAAGGAGAAAATAGTTTCTTTGGAATATGAAAGGAAGAAAGTTGGAGCAAATGAAAAATGTATAAGTGAAGGAGAAAAGAAAAAGATGTATTTTAAAATGATGAAGGGAGAGACAGGAGGAAATTAATAATATCTGAAAGACGAAGATAAAGATGTAAGACAGATATTAATAAAAGATATAAAATGAAAGTGCAAGTCACTGGAAAAGAAAATCGTCCAAATGTACATAACAGAGAACTTAGGAGTCCACACCGCTGAGAGGAACTGTGTACTTGTACTTAGATTAAGAACAACGGTATATTATCTACATAGGTGTATGAGTTAAGGATAGAAGAGTATGAACAATAAAAGATAGTAACGAGATATCTAGATTAAAAAAAGGAAAACAAAAAGAAGAAATGCTGATAAATATGAAGTATGAACAACGGAAGGTGATAATGAGACATCTAGATAAGAAAGGAAAACGAGAATATGAAATGCTGATAAATAACAGCCAAAGTTCGCAAGGACTGGGAATGTGAAGTCAACACAGCGATAAGCCAACCAGGCAGGAAATTCCTGATGCTTTTCATCCCTCCCTGAATTCTCATCAAGGATTCATTGTTTCAGGGCCGAGTTTTCTCAATAAGCCACCGGGTGTGGAATAATAATAGGTAAGAAACTGAAGGCCAATGAAAGTAACGAAGACTATGCCAGTTTTAAGGTTCAGGTTAACCTGGCAGTTCTGAGAATCGTTTATGACTTGTTCGTACCGCTCGTGTATTTCTTCTGCTTCCCTATTTCAATACACTCTTTTGCTACTGATTATTTGAGTCATGACTTGGACGGGTCGAAAGGTTAGCGGGGCGCTGGTAAAAATATGTACAATCGAAACTCATGTTGTGGATGGCTGTCTGGAGTCTATTTACCTACCTGGAGGGTGTTCCAGGGGTCAACGCCCCCGCGGCCCGGTCCTTGACCAGACCTCATACAAAGTGGAAGTTGCCACAGTTGCTTTTTTTGCCGATGACAAGATGGTTCTTATGTTTGTGTTTCTCGGTCTGTCCTCTGTAGAAAAAGCTGCAACATTTACAAGGAATTTCGAAAACTTCTGGTGAGGGAATGCTTTATCATGGTGTTCAATTTTTTTTTCTTTTTAGAAAATATGGAAATGTTTTAGTGGTGTTTCAAGAAATGATCTTGCCAGTGTTCTCTCTCTTTTTTTTTTTTTTTTTTTTTTGTTGAATAGGAGGCTCTTAATGTTATTCTGAGTGAACTGTTAGAAATTTTTTGTTGGTTTTGAGTATGTCTTTTTATTTCTCCGTGTAATGTTAGAGGATACAGATTATTAAGATGACAGATGGTCGTACAGACTTCCACCAACTAGGATGGATTCCTGGAACTGCTCATCCTCTTATGTTCCAATTAATTTTACCCAGGAGTGTTTCCCCTTACATTAGTGGTGATAATGATTGGTGGGATGTTTACTGTAGTGGGAGATGGGTTCTGTGTGTGAGAGAGAGAGAGAGAGAGAGAGAGAGAGTGGTGAAGCAAGCCACTGTGACAGGCAAGTTAGTTCAGGTTGTGATATTAAAATTATATAATTATATAATTTATTTCTACATATACACACATATGCCCACCCACCTACATACCTACATATACATAACCCACCTACATATACATAACCCACCTACATATACATAACCCACCTATATATACATAACCCACCTACATACATATACATACCCACAGATGTACCTACATATACGACCTCTAACCTTAACTCATATAGTTACCCTTATACGACTTTTCACCTTTACTCATCACACAGACACACACACAGACACACACACACACACAGACACACACACACAGACACACACACACACACACACACACACACACACACACACACACACACAGACACACAGACACACACACACACACACACACACACACACACACACACACACAGAAACACACACACACACACACACACATGCGCGCGCGCGCACACACACACAGGCTGGACACGTGGTCCAGCAACTGGCTTCTTGAAATCAACCCTGCTAAGTGCAAAGTCATGAAGATCGGAGAAAGACAAAGAAGACCGCAGACAGAGTATCAACTAGGTGGCCAAGAACTGCAAACCTCGCTCAAGGAGAAAGATCTTGGGGTGACCATAACACCGAGCACGTCTCCGGAGGCAAACATCAACCAGATAACTACTGCAGCATACGGGCGCCTGGCAAACCTGAGAATAGCGTTCCGATACCTTAGTAAGGAATCGTTCAAGACACTGTACACTGTGTACATCAGGCCCATACTGGAGTATGCAGCTCCAGTTTGGAACCCACACCTGGGCAAGCACGTCAAGTGATTAGAGAAAGTGCAATGGTTTGCAACAAGGCTAGTTCCGGAGCTCAGGGGTATGTCCTACGAATAAAGGTTGAGGGAAATCGGACTGACGA
Organism: Cherax quadricarinatus; assembly: GCF_038502225.1. Classification (NCBI taxonomy): domain Eukaryota; kingdom Metazoa; phylum Arthropoda; class Malacostraca; order Decapoda; family Parastacidae; genus Cherax; species Cherax quadricarinatus. The sequence goes on from NC_091339.1 coordinate 2,456, forward strand.
CATTAGAGGACAGGCAGGTCAGGGGAGACATGATAATGACATACAAAATACTGCGTGGAATAGATAAGGTAGACAGAGGCAGGTTGTTCCAGAGAGGGGACACAGAAACAAGGGGTCACAATTGGAAGCTGAAGACTCAGACGAGTCATAGGAATGTTAGGAAGTATTTCTTCAGTCATAGAGTCGTCAGTAAGTAGAATAGCCTAACAAGTGACATAGTGGAGGCAGAAACCATACATAGCTTTAAGACGAGGTATGACAAAGCTCTGGAAGCAGAGAGAGAGAGGACCTAGTAGCGATCAGTGAAGAGGCGGGGCCAGGAGCTGTGTATCGACCCCTGCAAACACAATTAGGTGAGTACAATTAGGTGAGTACAATTAGGTGAGTACAATTAGGTGAGTGCACACACAAAGACAGACACACACACACACACGCGCGGGCGATGTGCTCTTTATTTTAGTTATTACTGGGCATACCGGTAAACCAGCGTAAATCCTAAGTCACCTGACCAAAGGATCCAGTTAGCGAGTCATCAGATAACTAAGTCTCGTCGCAGGACATATTTCTCATGTTTCCTGAAGAATAAAACTCATTCGCCACCTAAACGTGAATGATTTTTTCCCTTATACAACCTCTCACATTAACTCACATGTGAGTAGTTACCCATATACGACCACTCGTCTTAATTTACTTGGTTACCCTTATACGGCCTCTAATATACAGTATTCCTTGCATACAGGAGGTCGGTTAAGAGGAGACAGCGTTCTCTAATCTTGAAGAGATTAACCTGTGTCTGTGTAGTTAGAGGCCGACAACTCTCCCATTAGTTAAGAGGCCGGACAAATGGTTCCATTATACAGTACAGGTACTGTGAGAAACGGTATCACCATACTATTTCTCACGGTTACTGATATTCAGGTTTCTCGTTCTCTTTTACAGGAGGGTTACACAGAGTTAGGTTAAGGGTTCCTTTATTTACAAGCTAAGAACTGTTACCTGCATCAGCTCATTTGAAGACTTATTAGGAGACATGCAAATAGAGAACAGGATGAAGTTGAAGTCATCTGTGGGGCAACGATTTCATTTGGTCAACTGACTTTGTCATCGATGTTATGCTGCACCAACATTCTCTTTCCTTTTTTATTCGTCTATTTTTTCTGTTATTTTTCCCCTACTCTCTCCATTTCTCTGTTTTCTCTTCAGCTATATTTTCCCTTCTCTTAAGTTTCGAGAAGTTGATCTCCAGTCTTTGTGCCCTTCCTCTCAATAAACCCTCATGTTCTGTCGTATATGCCTATGAAACTAAGTATAGAGTCTGCCTTATCCATCTGCCTTAGTTCTTCATTTCAGCTATTCACTCCTCTAAAATTACGAAACAATCCTTGCAATGTCAATATGGCTCCATTATATTTAGATTCCATTTCCGTCCCCTGTTCTAGTTCTCCCTATTCTGGTTTGTTTTATACCTTGATTATACTGTATAACATCTTGTATGTCGCGATTATGTCCCTCTGATTCTCCTTTCCTTAGCACTCTGTTACTTGCATCAGTTTGTCTTTCACCTCCAGAACTAATGATATAGCAAACCTCCGCACCCCTTTAAGTTTTGTTAGATGTTTGACCAAGTGACGTTACACTGGTGCTCCATACTCGAGTATTCCTCTTATGTACTTGGCAAGTGGTTTGTTTCAGGCTGAAGATTGAGACACCTTATGCAGCATATGGGAATCTTTATTCAGGAAACGTTTCGCCACACAGTGGCTTCATCAGTCCAATACAAAGAGGAAGGCGTAAGGAGAGGAGGAGTATGAGGTAATCAGTCCCTCAGCCTGGAGTCGATGTGTTCAGTCCATCAATCTTGTAGAATGTACAGCATAGGGCCGTAGACGTGGCTTATATACTGTAGTGAGATGAGGTGAAGCAGGCGGAGGCGGGGTCATAGTGGTACCATCCACTAGTCGAAGTAGGTCTTCGTCCAAAGGTTGAACAAGTGTTGAAGAATTCTTTGTAACAAGATCCCATATGCTGCATAAGGTGTCTCAATCTTCAACTTGTCGGTTTTTCAAACCATTCATCACAACTGTCAGACACTGCAGCATCATGGGATCTTGTTACAAAGAATTCTTCAACACTTGTTCAACCTTTGGACGAAGACCTACTTCGACTAGTGGATGGTACCACTATGACCCCGCCTCCGCCTGCTTCACCTCATCTCACTACAGTATATAAGCCACGTCTACGGCCCTATGCTGTACATTCTACAAGATTGATGGACTGAACACATCGACTCCAGGCTGAGGGACTGATTACCTCATACTCCTCCTCTCCTTACGCCTTCCTCTTTGTATTGGACTGATGAAGCCACTGTGTGGCGAAACGTTTCCTGAATAAGATTCCCATATGCTGCATAAGGTGTCTCAATCTTCAACTTGTCGGTTTTTCAAACCATTCATCACAATTGTTTCAGGCTCATGAGGTCAATTCTTTCCTTTTCCAGCCTTGTGTTTGATGCTAAAGTTTATGTGAGTTTCTGGAGATGGATTCGTTGTGATATTTGCCTTCCAATCTTCCTTCTTGAACAGGTGTGGATAAAACTTGCCTAGCATGGGCCAGTAGGCTTGCTTCAGTGCTTATTTCTCAAGTTATGTTCTTATCTATATACTGTATTTCTCCAGTAATGTTTTCCCACCATGATATCTTGATTGTGACTCCTTTTACCCTTAGAGAGAGGGAGAAAGAGAGAGAGCATGACGACATAGAATTCAAGAATGCTTTGCTTCAAGACTCCCGGAAGAAAGACAACTTTTTTCATTTTCAAGAGAAATCTTGAAGGGTCAGGGCCCCCTGTTGGCGGACACTAAGAGCTCTCCACCTGCTCTGGCTGGAGACGAGGAGACAGAAAGCACAAGCTAATTCTCCTTATAGACTGTTTTATCTTGTTAATCCTGTCCTCTGGTCTGAGTCCAGAAGAGGTGAAGGAAAAGGAGGAGGAGTAGGAGGAGGAGGAGAAGTAAGAGGAGGAAGAAGAAAGGAAGAAGAAAAGGATGACACAAAAGAATAGCAGGAAGTAGAAGGAAGAAGAAAAGAAGTTTGAGGAGGAGGAAGAATAAGTAGGAAAAAGAGAACGAAGAGGAGGAAGAAGAAAAGTAGAAAGAAAAAAGGGAAAAAATAACAAAGAGAAGATGCAAAGGAAGAAGAAAAGCAGGTTGAACATGAGAAGGAAGAATAAGTAGTAGCAGCCCAGACAACTTAGTTCTAAGTAGGGAAATTAGATCAACCAAAAATGATCCCAGATGGATAAGAGATTAAAACATCTCATTGGTCAAAAGCGAGGTATATATAGGCGTATCAAAAGAGGAGAGGGGCAGTTAAGAAATCAATATATTCAATTAAAGAGAGAAATAAAAAAGGGAATAAGAAAAACTAAGAGATTGAGACTAAAGTGGCAAGGGATTTGAAAACTAACCCAAAAGGGTTCTTTTAAGTATAAAGAAGTAAGATTAGGGATAAGATAGGCCCAGTCAAAAGTAACTCAGGTCAGATCACTGACAGTAATAAGGAAATGTGTGAAATTTTTAACTATTATTTTCTCTCAGTTTTTACGCAGGAAGATACTAGCGAAATTCCGGAAATAATAAATTATGTAGAAGAGGACAATAATGAACTATGTTTGATTAAGGTAACTAGTGACATGGTCCTCAGACAAATAGAGAAATTAAAACCTAACAAATCCCCAGGCCCTGATGAACTGTTTACAAGGGTGTTAAAGGAATGTAAAGAGGAGCATAGCAAACCTTTGGCTAATCTTTTTAACATATCACTACAAATTGGCATAGTGCCTGATAAGTGGAAATTGGCAAATGTAATAGCTATTCACAAGGCAGGTGACAGGTCCTTAGTTTCGAACTATAGATCAATAAGCCTTACCTCCATAGTGGGAAAATTTATGGAATCAATAATTCCCGAGGCAATTCGTAGCCATCTTGAAAGCCATAAATTAATTAATGAATCTCAGTACGGTTTAACAAAGGGGTGTTCCTGCCTTACGAATTTACTAACTTTTTTTCATTAAGGTGTTAGAGGAGGTAGATCAGGGTAATAAATATGATATTGTGTATATGGACTTCCGTAAGGCTTTTGATAGAGTTCCACATTAGAGGCTATTGAGGAAAATTAAGGCACACGCAATAGGAGAAATTTTTTTTCTGGGTAGAGGCATGGTTGACAGATAGGCAGCAGAGAGTTTGCATCAGTGGGGAGAAATCAGAGTGGGGGCGTGTCACGAGTAGTGTTCCACAGGAATCTGTGTTGGGCCCTATGTTGTTCACAATCTATATAAACGACATTGATGAGGGAATAAATAGTGGCCTAAGCAAGTTTGCTGATGACACCAAAATAGGTCGCCTGATTTATTCTAATGAGGACATTAGAGCACTTCAGGATGATTTGAATAGACTGATGTAGTGGTCGGAGAAGTAGCAGATGTAGTTTAATAAAGACAAACGCAAAGTTATAAACATTGGACAAGAAAATAACCATGCCACATATAAACTAAATAATGTAGATCTTAATATTACTGCTTGCAAAAAGGACTTAGGAGTTCTGGTTAGCAGTAATCTAAAACCAAGACAACAGTGCATAAGTGTTCGCAGTAAAGCGAACAGAATCCTTGGCTTCATATCAAGGAGCATAAATAATAGGAGTCCTCAGGTTGTTCTTCAAATCTATATATCTTTGGTTAGGCCTCATTTAGATTATGCTGTACAGTTTTGGTCACAGTATTACAGAATGGATATAAATGCACTTGAAAACGTACAAAGGAGGATGAAAAAATTGATCCCATATATCAGAAATCTTCCCTATGAGGATAGACTGAGGGCCCTGAATCTGCACTCTCCAGAAAGGCGTAGAATTAAGGGGGATATAACTAAGGTGTATAAATGGAAAAAAATAAACAAAGGGAATGTAAATAGCATGCTGAAAATATCTAGCATAGACAGGACTCGTAGCAATGGTTTTAAGTTGAAAAAATTCAGATTCAGGAAGGATATAGGAAAAGGTTTGGTAATAGAGTTGTGGATGAGTGGAACAAACTCCCGAGTACCGTCATAGAAGCTAAGATGTTTTGTAGTTTTAAAAATAGGTTGGATAAATACCATGGTGAAAAAATGGGTGTGGGTGGGTGTGAGTTGGATCTGACTAGCTTGTGCTACTAGGTCTGATGCCGCGCTTCTTCCATAAGTGGATGTGACCTGACCTGACTAGATGGGTCATTGGTTTAAGCCGGGAGGTGACTTGGACCTGCTTTGCATGGGCCAGTAGCCCTGCCTCAGTGTTCCTTCTTATGTTCTTATGAAAAAAAGAACAAGAGGCAGAAAAGGACGAGGAAGAATAACTATTAGGAAAAAAGAAAAAGAGGAGGAGGTAAAGAAGAAGAAGAAGGAGGAAGAAGAAAGAGGTTGCAAGAGGCCCCGGGGCAGAGGAGTCTGTAGAGTTTGATTGGAAAACACTCTTTACAGCTTCTCATTTTGGGATGAGCAACGAAGGAGTTTCATCTTTTCCGTGAAAGTCTTGGAAAGAAAACAGCGTATCCAAGTATTTTGGAAATTGCTTCCTTACGAAATAAAGGAAGAGAAGAAAAGCCACAGTCTCAAACAGTTGTATGGAGAAACAAGTTTGATAAATGCGTAATTGGTTAGATTAATAGATAGGTCGACAGAATTATGCAAAAAGTGCGTAAGAGAAAGGATTTTCAAGAATATAGCGAGGTTATCTATTGAGATTTTTTTTATTTATTTGGTGAGTTATCGCCCTGGATTGAACCCGTCACTTGCAGTTGTGAGTTGAAGATTCTAACACTGAGCTTTTAAATGCTTACGTTGATTGCGTTCATGTCTTTTGATTTTTGTCACTTGTTTTACCCTCCTCAATTATTGAGTTTTCTCACTGCATAAAAAATTCTATAAAATTTACTTTTAGTATGCCAAATTCATTAAATATATATATATATATATATATATATATATATATATATATATATATATATATATATATATATATATATATATATATATATATATATATATATATACATATATATATAATATAATTTCGTGGTGCATGATTATTTCCAGCAGAATTTGAGTTTTTTTTTTTATCAGGCGTCTAGATGGAAAATCCATTGGTGCCACTCTGCCACCCTTGAGGAATTTAGAAAAAAAAAAAAAACGGCTGCCAAGGCAGCCATGGATCATCTAAGAATTCATTACCACATCAGCGTCAGTGTTGTACATTTTGATTCAATAAATTTCACTTTACGCCTTTCAATTTAAATGGATGAATTTTTAGACTATGGCTGGATGAGTCAATATATGAGACTACAAGATGACAAGCAGCTTAATGCTCATAAATGGTTTTGAAAACCGACAAGTTGAAGATTGGGACACCTATCCAACATATGAGAATCTTTATTGAAGAAACTTTTCGCCACACAGTGGATTCATCAGTCCAATACAAAGCAGAAAGATGTAAAGAGAGGAGGAGTTTGAGGTAATCAGTCCCTCAGCCTGGAGTCGATGTGTTCAGTGGCTTATATACTGTAGTCATTGAGTCGAAGCTGTTCTTTCTGCAAGATTGTTGGACTGAACACATCGACTCCAGGCTGAGGGACTGATTACCTCAAGCTCCTCCTCTCCTTACAGGGAAACCGGTTACCGGTCTTGAGTCCTGGAAGTGGGAAGTATAGTTTATACACTCTAAAAGAGGGATGTTGATGTTGCAGGGTTTTTAACTGTATTGTAGGCACCCGTCTTGCAAGACGGTGATGGGTGAATGATGATGGATGTTTCTTCTTTTTTTTGGGGTCAGTCTGCCTCGTTGGGAAACGGCAGTTGTGTTAATAAAAATAATAATGCGGTTTAAAGCATGCAGTGTATTTTTCAACAAGACACACACGGCAGCTGACATGATACTTTGCATATTAGATGATTAAGCGTAAAAATAAACAGCATATCACACGCATATGTAACAAGCAAAATCCTCGTTAAGTTAATTGTTTGTTGTCATCAATAAAAAAGGAGAACAAAATTTCCATAATGTGTTTCATTTAACAGATGAGCTCTTCTGTATTTGAAAATTATATGAGCCAATTAACAAACGCTTTTATAAAGTTTTACCAGTGTTAACCAATCAGCAGTGGGCTTGACTGCAGTTCACTCCAAGCGGAGAGACGTTAACCAATCACGGAGCAGCTTACCTTTCAAAGATTGGATTTGGAAAGATACAGACCAATAAGAGCAGCGCTCTATTACGAGCTGCGACATGCTATCTTGTTCCCCGTGTATTAAAATCCTGGATAGTCATGTCCAGTGGCCATGGACGTCAGTTTTACAAATATTTACTTTTGATCTAACAAGCTGTAGTTATTGCTGCAAACAATTATGTTCCAAATGACCAATAAGTGTCAATAGTTACTGCAGGTTTCCGTGCCCGATGGCCCTTCCTGGGATATTTACTCCACGCAGAAAGAGAAATAATCCTTCCTTAATTGGCTACGTTATTTATCATGAAAAGCGTGGATCCTGGTGCCTGTTACTGTAAGGAAAAGAAGTTATCACCGTATTTGAAAAGAATGAGCATGACTTATTTTGTCACCTGCAGCAATGAAAATGACTCATACTCCATTATCACAATGATCATTTTCATAAACCCTAATATTTGTGTTGTAGGCCTGCAGTACTGGGTTATGTTATAAACAGTGATCAAGAACAGTGTCACAGGATCACTCAACAAGGAAAGAATTAAGACTCAGAAATAATCTGTTTCATTTACATATATTCACCATTCTATTCACTGTGTGCACTATTCGCAAATGTACAAGATGATTGATTGTGAGAGTATAAATACGCCAAAGTACCAGTTGTCACAGTGAGGCAGAAGAAAGCTTCCATGTTAAGAAAACCTTACTGGAGCGATTACCATGGACTAGCCAGTATTTAAGTCAGCATTTAAAATCTGAAGAAGCCACTGGCTGGTGAAACGTTTCCACAGTGAAGATTCTCAATGTTGCAAAAGTGTCTCATTTCTCAACTTGTCGATTTTTCTAAACCATTTATATCATCGCTTTCAAATCTTGTCGAATCATAGCGTCATTGTATCAACGCTGGTCACCAGACGATCCAGGGCAGCATGCGTCTTCTAGATGGCGATGGAAACCTGTGCTTACAGCTGGAAAAGATGACTGCAATACTTATGGTTGGTCTTGTGTGTACAGAATATGTAACGCACTGGACACAGAGTAACCATGAATCACTTCAACTGACCTAAAGAACTGCAAGCATCTTACTATGATAGCTCTTAGTCACGATGCAAGTTGCAAGTCATGCAACTATTGTTTATTTCAAAAAATTAAATACCAACAAATCTGCAGTCTTCCTAGAAGGCATGAAAATGCTATAGCAATGTAATTCTTTCCCTGAAATTAGAAGGCGACTCTTGATAATCCGGGTTGGAATAGTTATGGCAGACACGCACATCCCTTCTTTCTCATTCTCTCTCTCTCTCTCTCTCTCTCCAGTCATGTTTCTTGGTGCATTCGGACAACGATTTGTTTGTCGAAGGAAGAAGACTGACCTTACGAAACAAATTCGCAGTCAACAAAAGACAACGCTCGGTACCGACCTATTTACAGCGCGACCTATTTACAGCACGACCTATTTACAGCACGACCTATTTACAGAACGACCCATTTACGGCACGACCTATTTGTAGTACGACCTATTTACAGCACGACCTATTTACAGCGCGACCTATTTACAGCGCGACCTATTTACAGCACGACCTATGTACAGCACGACCTATTTACAGCACAGCAAGCCACAAGAACCACAAGTCCGATACAAATCTCTTATTAAGAAGTTCAGTAACAATGGAAGGAGACTTGTTATCCTAGGCTTGCTATCGAGACGCAGTTTATACTCCCACACACACAACACAAAAGACACTGGAATAGACGAGAGGGCGAGTGAACGATAAATTAGAGTATATACTGAAGCTCTGTGCGACATTAATACTATGTATCAAATAGTCTTTGTGACAGTTCGAATCTGAATGCAGACAACAGTGTATGATTGAGACGAATCTTTGTAATAAAGCAAAGAAAGTTGGAGAGAGAGGGAGAGAGAGAGAGAGAGAGAGAGAGAGAGAGAGAGAGAAAGCAGACAGAAACATCCAGTTGGTGATCTCTGTAAGGGAATGGGGATGAGGGTGATGCCTTGATGTCTGTATAAAGCTCTTGATTCAAGGAATTTTAAGCTTCTCTCCCATTGAATCGAATCTGATTACCATCTATTTTCCAGGCGCTGTATGACCCCTAGGGATTTAGTGCTCTCCTGTCAATGCAATAATAATAATAATAATAATAATAATAATAATAATAAGAGCGCCCATACTGAATCTTATGTAGCTTGCAATAATTAACAGAACTAATTTTGATTATATTAATTTTCAGCAACCATCACTTTCACAAGAAAGATGATAGAGAGAATTGTTTTTATTAACAGTGAATTACATTCGATTGAAATAAAAAAAAATGTATTAGCGGAAGACTCAGTATTGGTCAAAATTTACAGCAATGTAATCTATAACGAGTACTTTTCGAGTTTCAATCATCTTGCTAAACAAAGGTAGGAAAACTCCACCCTATTGTGTGGCGAAAATAAATCAGTAACAGCGATGGAGTAAAAGTAATGGGGAAACTAGAGCCTCATTTTAACGGGAATACTAATTTATGGGGCGACAAAGAAGCCAACAGAGTAACATGTCTTGAGTGCGTCTTTCTGGCAAAGATTATCAGAACCACAACTCACCGTAATATATTGCGTCTTGCTCTGGCCGTCTAATTTTTTCAGCTCGGGGAGAAAGGGAGATAAGAAATACTCTAAAATTGACCATAACAACATTACCCGACTAAATATTAATACAAAATTCGAGATCGGAAGCAGCACTGTTACGGTTGCGTGGAATTGTCGTGCTGCCTAAAATACTGAAAAGACACGCCTTGCTACACAAGTTTTTATTGGGACGACGTTTCACTCCGAAGAGCTTTATCAATATTGTGAAAGTTCTCAACTACAGCGCAGCAAACTTTAAGGAGAGGCGTCATGACGTCAGTTACGTAAACCAAATTGAACTACTTGATAAAAACAACGTAAGGGAAATGAGCTAAAATATGAGTAACGTAGAAAAAAATACAAAATACAACGTGAACGACATAACAAACTGAGAATTAACTGGTGGCGCTGAAGAACACATAACATATGGTTACAGAGAACAATAAATTTCGGGAAGCCAGAATTTGAAAAGCAGAATTATGTACACACACTTAATCTAACCATAATTACTTCGTCAAATGTGTCAGGATTAAAAAAAAAAAACGCAAAACAACGACAGGATCTTTCAACGGCAAAGGTCGGATAGCAGCGACAAATATCTTTAGTGTACACGAATGATAAGATGTACCGACCAGTATGTGACTAAAGCACGATATGTAGTTTATAGCTTTTTTTTTTTTTTGAGACGACGTTTCGCCCACTAGGGACTTTATCAGTTGAAAAAATCCCTGGAGGGCGAAAGGTCTTCTAACTAAATCTCATAAACTGCATATCATTTATTCACATAAACGGCTTCAGTACATTACTTAGTCTTCATCTCCTCACTCATATGCAACACAAACAACATCGAAGTTGCTGACTTTCTCGTAGGGTCGGCCTTGAGCTGATGGACTAAATGTTTGCGAAATTAGGAGCTGTTTGCCAAATTAGGAGCCATTTCAAGTTAAAGTACCTGAGACGCGGATCACTAACAAATCAAGCGGGCATATCTATTGATATTTTTCTTTGCATAACTCGAGGTCCGATTTATGTCCAATCCTCCTAATTAACGCGGGCCTGGTCAGGTAATTTACTGGTGCTCGCTACTCACTTAATTAAGCGTAAGCACCACAAGCAAAGAGCCCGCGTTCAGTCTATGGCGAGTGGAAATGTATGTGCAGGTTTCCTCACACCTATTGCCCTCTTCTTGCATAGTAGTAAATCGGTACCTGGGTGTTAATCGGCTCTTGCTGATGGCATCCTGGGAAACAGGGATTGGCTAAGCCTATGGAATAAACTGAGTAGGGTTTAAAATTCTGTCTCTCTCTCTCTCTCTCTCTCTCTCTCTCTCTCTAGAAATAAAGAATTAGTCACCATGATTTATGTCTGATGTTTCCCTCTTACAAGGCTGGATACTCTCTTTATTTAGCATATTACCAAAATTTTTCACATGGGTTTATTTTGCCTTCAGTTCCTCTTATAACGTCTTCATCCTCTTCCACGTTATCCATCTCCTCCTTCTTCCCCCCTTTCCTCTCCTTCTTCCTTGCTCCTCTTCTGACCTTTTCATCATCTTTTCCTCATTCTTTTCTCTGCTGATTCTCTTCTTCCTCATTCTTTTCTCTGCTGATTCTCTTCTTCCTCATCATTTCCCTCTTCCAGTCTATGCTTCTCATTCACTTTCCATTCTGTCCGCCCTCTACCCTCGTTTACTCAATATTCCTCCTCTTCTCCTCGTCTAAAGCCCCCTTCCTCCTTCGCGAGACCATTACACCTCTGTCAAGATTGCAAACTTTGACCCTAGTGATAACTCAGGCGAAATGGGATCCTGTTTTGAAAATGGAATCGTGAGGTGTAAATAGGACGCTGGTGTGTAAATGGGATGCGTGTAAATGGAGTTCCTCTTGTGTGTAAATAGGACTGGAACTCGTCAGGGATGATCCCAGAGGAAATGGGAACCAAAAGAGAAAATGGGATCCCAGAGAGAAAATAGGATGCAAAAGATCAATGTGAACCGAAGAAAGTGGATCCAAGTCTGACCGAAACGTCGTCGTAAGCTTCTCTCTTTTATGTGCGGGTTATTTGTGTATCGTTCCAGTCACGGTATTGTGCCTTTTTGTTATTTAGGGATCCCAGAGAGAAAAAATGGGGTGTAAGAGAAAAATGAAGAATTAACAATGGAATCCTGGTATTAAAAGAGAAAACGGGGTTGGCGAATTTTTAATAGCGTATCTGATTATTATTAATATTATTACTGAGTTGTGAGGGAAGTACCGAGGCTGTGGAATAAAATCCATTCAAGGGAGAGGGACTCTTATGGAATTACTTTTTTCTTTCCTGATTACCAGGAGCTGTATGACCCCTACAGGTTAAGCGCTTCCCCATCAACGTAATAAGTGGCATGAGGGTTGTAGGTTGATTGGTTGGTTTATTGGGTTTAAAGCCTGTCGACTACTCGAGGGTTATTAAGGCTGCATGTCACCTGTACATCATCAGTCAAGGCTATTTTTATCCCTAAAATAATATGCAAAGAACACTCACTGTTTATACACTAAGAGATACACACACCTCTTGGTATAACTGCAAGAGTTACAATAATACTCCCCTCCTCCTCTCTCCCTACCTCCCACCTCTAACCTGTCTCCCTTCCTCAGTCCTTAGCTTTCTCCCTACCTTCCTACGTACAAGAATAACAAGGATACTCCAAGCTTCATGCCTACCTACCTGCCTTCCTTCCTTACGGGTGTGTATGAGTGTGACTTTGTAAATGGTCCAAGTCGGACCGAAACGTCGTCGTAAGCTCCTCTGTTCTATGTGCGGGTTGTGTATTGTTCCAGTCACGGTATTGTGCCTTTTTTTTTGTTGTTATTTATGAGAGAATGTTTTAAGAATCTATTCACTGTGTTTGTCATTCAACGTTATCCTTCCCTGAGGAATTTCATTCGAAATTATGTTTATTTTCTGTTTGATGTGTTTGTGTTTCTTGAGGATAAAAACTAGTCAGGCTTAACCTAGCATAAATCAGCCTATTCGAACTCAGAAGAGCATAACCTAAACTACTCTACCTGGTGTTTATCTGGAGGGTATTCCGGGGGTCAACGCCCCCGTGGCCTTGTCTACGATCAGGCCTCCTGGTGGATTAGGGCCTGATCAACCAGGCTGTTACTGCTGGCCTCACGTAGTCTTAGCGTACGAACCGCAACCCGGCTGATCCGGCACCCTTACACAACAATGGCTATTGTAACCTAACCCAGCCTAACTTATTGAAACCTAAGCTAACCTAAACTCAACTTAAACTGAACTAACCCATAATTATGTAATATAACACAACCCAGCCTAATGTGCGGCCAGCAGTAACAGCCTGGTTGATCAGGCCCTGATCCACCACAAGACCTGGTCACGGACCGGGCCGCGGGGGCGTTGACTCCCAAAAACTCCTCCAGGTATACTCCGGGTATAAGCCAACCCAACGTATGTTGTTCTCCGCTTGCTCTGCTACGAGTCTTTAACACACATGCAATAGAAGAAAAAAATGTTTTTAAATTAATAAAAAATGGAAATTGATAATATATGTGAACGATCTGTTTTTTTATATCAATAAATTACTGTTACTCGAACTCTGGTATCGGTGTTTCTCTTTTTGTACGCTCTCTCTTTCTCTAAGATTTAGTTATCGCATTGGGATTTCTCTTTTCCTAAAGTCTCTTTCTCTAAGATTTAGTTATCGAGACCTGGTCATGGACCGGGGGGCGTTGACCCCCGGAACACCCTCTACGTATACTCTCATATGTAATAGTAATAGTAGCTGCTGCTCAGGGCCCATGATTGATAAAGATTTACCTACCTGTTTAAAGGATAAGGAGAAATTGGTGCAAATATATATATATATATATATATATATATATATATATATATATATATATATATATATATATATATATATATATATATATATTCATGATAAAGAAAGAAAGCAGAAGTCTTGAAATTCAGGATGTGAGATCACCAGACTACTAGAGTCGAAATATGTCGTCTTTATACAGTAACTTACCACTAAGAAAATGAACTTACCATTGTGGAGAGGGAGAAAAAAGATTGATTTCAGCCTTCTTTTCCTCAATCTCCATGGGGAAACGAGAATCGTCAGCGTACATTATGTCCTTTGTGCTGCAAGACGAACGATATTCATTATGGTTGTTGCATTGTTGCGAGCCAGCGCTGGAGACGCAGGTGGGAGAAAGTACATCAGGCTGGACAAAAGCTTTGTGGTCAAGCTCACTCTCAATGGAATGTCGTTCTCTGTGCATGTAATTAGTGCAGCATGAGTGGCGGCACTAAGTTTCTTTGCTGCTTGAGAAATGACGCATTTTGCTTTAACACGAGAGTCGATACTGCAGGTTGGTTCTGTCTGAGTTTTGGAAGAAAGTGTTGGCTAGTTTGTGCCTCAGTTCTTGAACATATGTTGGCCTCTTTCTACGTCCGTTTTGCAAAAATGCGTAGGACTGCGCCTCTATTCTGGAATATGCGTATAACTGTTAGGCATATGATATTTATGCAGATAACTGGTTCAGAGAACCGACGGGTTGATGAATTAGACACTTGTGCACCACTTAGGTATCTTTATTGTGGAAACGTTTCACCAACCAGTGGCTTCCTCAGTCAAGTACAGAAAAGAAAGGTTGAAGACCAAAAGAAGTTTTAGGTAGTGAGTCCCTCAGGTTGGAATCGATGTGATTAACTCCAGCCTGAATGTAGTGTACCACTGTACTAGTGTACCAGTGAGCATGATATGTACCTTGGAGGAGATCATCAGTAACATTTCCTGAATAGTTGTTCTGTTTCCTGATAAATCTTACCTAACCTAACCTGGAATTGTTGGGAAAACTTTTTTTTTTCAGATTTATTACCTTTATGTGTCTCCTAATGCATGGCACAATCAATGTCTTCGTGGCAGATTGAGCATTTTGCAGAATTCGTAAAAATCCAAGATAGTCACCAAGAAAATTTGTATTTATTACGCTTTTGGCAATAATTTCGCTTCTAATATGAAAATTTAAAAAAAAAAAAAAACGCTAGTTCAAACGTTTAAACTTATCTTTTTCATTCAAGAATTCAGTTCTGGCCATTAAAATTTACCAGGAATATTTGCAAAGGCTGAAAGTGAACCTATATATGGGTTAAGAAATAATCTTAATACTTGCTGAGATATTACAATATTTTACAGCTGTGTGATAATATATAACAAATATACAACGATATGTTACAATTAATAATAACATGTATATAATAAGATATGTTGCATAAATATTACGTGATAGATATGACTGCGTCTTTGCGACTTCACAGAAGTTATGAAATATTCCAAATAAAAAGATGAGATAATTATGGAGTTCAGTGTGAAGAAAGGGGACTCACACCACACAGACTTGCAGAGAAAATATCCAGTGATCCCGATTATTTTCTATTTTATCATATAATTTGTCTCGACCTACACATCTGCTCATTTTCTACGACGTCTGAATTAAAGACATGGTTCAAGCTTCAGTTTTAGTAGTGAACCTCCAGTGTAAAGACTCCACCGTACAGCATTACACAGTATTTCAAGAACTATTTGATCTTTTGTGGTGAATGCGCTTGATCTCCAAATTCAAAGAATCCAACGCCCTGGGGAAGTGAATGAGACTGCGGGTCCATAAGATATATCTGATAACGCGAAAGAAGTTTGCCATAATATAATAATTTCGAGGTTTAAAAATGGTACAGATTAAGTCCTTGTAACTAAGTTAATTTTTGCATTTCACTGGCCCACATAAAATAGACCTCTCTGGCTAGGGATCTGGCAGTCATACGGAGATGTTTGACAAAGGACGGAGAGTGTTTTAACGGCACTCTCACTAGATATTTAACGACTGTGTTATATTGTAAACATGACTCAGATGCAGAGTGGTATAACTATATGACAAGAAAGTCACTCTTACAGTTTTATTGTCACCTACAAAATATGTATTTGGCCCATTGATTAGCTTACCACCTCATCCAGAGGTCATCAGTAAACCTGAATATAGACATGCAAGTCTCCATGGTTGCGTTCCTAATGAATGGTTTGATCTTGAACGATGGCAGTCTCTAGCATTAAGACCTAGTGATATGCACTCCTTAAAGTCATGAACGTATCAAGGTTTTAAGATATATTGGAAGCAACCTACAATGACATCAAAGGCATACTGAAGGGTAAGTCTTGGACACGTGCTCTACGAGTGTTTCGTGCGGTGGCTTATGCATTGCTGGCTGATTTTCTACAAGGTGAAGACAAATTCCTTTAAGACTTGTGAGAATATCTAGAGCAGGTAAGATCTTATCCCACAAGTCGCTTGTGAGCTATCTCTTGAAACATTCATAGCTCACCGGTTTGTACGTGCTGAAAGGATGGACTGTCTTTTACTGGAGCGTTGCTTGGAACAGATATTCCCAATTTCTCAGAAGAATCTCACTGTTACTGTGCTATATATATTTTATTGAACCTTACTGAGATGAAATCTATGTTGTCTGAAGATGCTAAAACCAAGCTTATCCAAGGCAGATTAAATGTAGGAACAATGAAACTTCCTGGAACAGTGAGTCTGGAACTGGTTGGATGAGAACACTTATATATGATATGAAAAGTCAAATGTGGTCTTGTGAGCATTACTCTCTCTCTCAAATGGTAGTCTTGTGAGCATTTCTCTCTCTTTGTCTCTGTCTCTGTCTGTCTCTCTCTCTCTCTCTCTCTCCCCTGGCAAGATGGCCAGTTAATCTTTCCTGTAACTTGCACCAGCGTCTTACCCCGTGTCATTCATGCAACTTTTTAAGAAAATGAGCTTAACTTAAAACCTGGACTTTGGGGATTACTATGTTTGCCATATATATTTCCATTGATATTTCAACCAGTTTTGTAGTTATTTTATGTATGTATGCAAGTATGCATGCATGAATATAAAATTTTATATGACTGCTGCCTAGTTTTCTTTTAAATGACAATATTATATAGTTATTAGTTTGGAAGACTTTGTTGCAGCATTGTTTAATGCAGGTAGCATGCGCAGGCACCTCAAATATATGAGTTTTACTAAGGTGAATGCGATACTAAATTGGTAAACATAAATCTTCTCAGCGTTTTCGTAATGGCTAGAAATTAATTCTTTAGATGGGGAAGCATAAGTATAGACGTTTGAACTACTTGAAAATTAATAGTAGTGCATTTATTGCCGCAAAGGATCGATACTGTTTCTCTTCTCCAGGTTGTCATCTTGGATTTCTATATTTTGCAAAATGTTTAGTGTTGTTGTGATGAAATTCATCGAGCTCTTTATAATATACTTCTTACGATACAGCGCAAGAAGACATCGGGACAGCAAGTGTCCGAGAAGACGAAGAGGAACCCCTCTTGCCAAGGCAAGACTTCTCTTCAAGACGCATCAAGAATGGACGATGTTACAACACATCCCCAACGGGGAGCCAACTCCGGGTTGCCTCGTGGAGAAGACTCGTGCCGGGACTACGCTGACGAGTTACCTCATGGAGAAAACTCGTGCCGGGACTACGCTGACGAGTTACCTCATGGAGAAAACTCGTGCCGGGACTACGCTGACGAGTTACCTCATGGAGAAAACTCGTGCGGGGACTACGCCGACGAAACAAACTGGAACTGGAACTCTTACAATAATAAACCTGCCAAAAAATTATTGGACTTTAACAATTTCAAGTTTACTAATAAACTGATTAGGCAACTGCTAGACCACTTGCTACTGTTTTATTAGTCCTTAATAGTTCTTTTCTTAACTTTTTTAGGAAGAAAATTATTACAGTACAGACATAAATTATGGATATTTATTTCCATTGTCATCTCGATGGTTGGCATTTTGGTATTTATGTACTTCTAGGCGCATTGCGGAGAGTTTTATCTGAAGTAAATTGCTCACTTCGAAGCATTTTATTTTTCGAAAAGCTTGCGGAGAGGAGTGTGTGACAGAACTAACTCAATAATACAGTTTAATGGAAAACGGCAAAGAAGTACGTGAAGAATTAGTGGCACTTCCATAGCAATCTACAACGTTCAGCCGCCTTTTCGGTCTGTCCTAGACCATTATCATGTAAGTCCATCGTCAGGATGGTCTAGGATAAACCAAAGAACTCGTAAACTTTCCTCTCCAAATTATTTTAATTTTTTCAGTCACATTTCTGTGGCTATTATTCTTCCAAAGTACATGCACTACCACAACAAAGTGGAATAACTGAAAGAGTAAAACCGGCAGACTTAGCAGCAACAACCAAGAAATTAAATTATTTCTTCACAGAACTCAGTACTGCGAAATAAAAAGGGTACAGATAACATATCGCTGTGAATACCAAGAAGTTGCCAGCCACCAGTGCAAAGATCCAGTAGTCTAGGCTTGTTCCAGCAGCCGCGCCGTCCGACGGAGAACTACCTCGCATCTTAAAGCTTATGCCATCTCGTACTTTAACCCATAACAGAGATGTAAAAGCTGTACCTCAAAGCCATCAAGAGGCAGGGCAGCTGTAGTTCGACTTTTTCCACAGACCTACTCAATCCTTCCAAGAGGTGCAGGAGCTGGAGATCAACAATTTTAAGAGACCCGAGTGTTCTAGTTTCATAAACTCAAGAAGTCTATGGCCTATAACTTAGTCTCCTCAAAGCTCCATGACTAGTAAATCACACCCAAAAGATTCTTGTAGAGTTTTACTTAAAGACTTCAGTGTTCAGTGTATACAACTATACGAATTAATATTGTGTGAAGCTTTTTATTTGGAGAAGTAAATTGGCCTGTTTAACTTATGTTAGCTCAGTCTATGTAGAAGTGTCATTCTACGTAGAGTTACAATATTTCCCGTTGTATAATACAAGCGTATTCATTCCTTTCTTGCATCGAGTTGCATATATTTTGACAGGTGGACTCTACTTTTTGACTTGTTTTATTTAATTTCTATGATTTTGTTGCCATGTTAAATTTACCTTAAGAGGAAAAAAATCACAGTCATTGATGTCACAATATTCTTTACAATTTGTACCTTCCTAATATTCCTGATCTCTGACGCCAGAGGTACAACATACTCAGAAGGCCTTTTGACTGTGAGTTCAATAAATGAAGTTTATTCTCGTCTCTTAGGGCGAGGGGTCTCTCTGAACAAACTAGATAGTGCGTGTGTACTCACCTATTTGTACTCACCTATTTGTGGTTGCAGGGGTCGAGTCATAGCTCCTGGCCCCGCCTCTTCGCTGATTGCTACTAGGTCCTCTCTCTCCCTGCCCCATGATCTTTATCATACATCGCCTTAAAACTATGTATGGTTCCCGCCTCCACTACGTCACTTTCTAGGCTATTCCACGGCCTGACTACTCTATGACTGAAGAAATACTTCCTAACATCCCTTTGATTCATCTGAGTCTTCATCTTCCAATTGTGACCTCTTGTGTCTGTGTCCCTTCTCTGGAACATCCCATCTTTGTCAACCTTGTCTATTCCGCGCAGTATTTTATATGTCGTTATCATGTCTCCCCTGACCCTCCTGTCCTCCAGTGTTGTCAGGCCGATTTCCCTCAACCTTTCTTCGTAGGACAATCCCTGTAGCTATGGGACTAGTCTTGTTGCAAACCTTTGCACTTTCTCTAATTTCTTGACATGCTTGACTAGGTGTGGATTCCAAACTGGTGCTGCATACTCCAGTATGGGCCTGACGTAAATGGTACACAGAGTCTTGAACGAGACCTTGCTGAGGTATCGGAACGCTATCCGTAGCTTTGCCAGGCGCCCGTATGCTGCAGCAGTTATCTGATTGATGTGCGCCTCAGGAGATATGCTCGGTGTTATACTCACCCCCAGATCTTTTTCCTTGAGTGAGGTTTGCAGTCTTTGGTCATCTAAACTATATATTGTGTGTGTGTGTGTGTGTGTGTGTGTGTGTGTGTGTGTGTGTGTGTGTGTGTGTGTGTCTTGCCGAATGTGTAAAATTTGCGATTTTGGCTTAAATAGCAACGCTCTTACCGAATAAGGCAAGCGAAAATTTGTATATGCAATAATTTAGTAAAAATCATTCTGAACCTAACGAAAAATAATATCTCATTGTATTATTAAATTATTGTCAACTTATGTAAAATATATTTAGCTGGATTAGGCTAAATTAAATTGCGCTTGTTATAATAAGGTTATGTAAGTTTTCTAATTTTTTTTATACAAAATTATTAATTTTTACATTAATATAAATGGAAAAAATATGTCTTTAAATATATAAAAAAAAAAGTTTAGAAAGGACTTTATTTTAAATAAATTCTTGCTAATTGACCAGTTTTACCTATTCGGCACGACATATATATATATATATATATATATATATATATATATATATATATATATCTCAGAGAGACACGCACAGATGCACAGCTTCCCTCCTAAGAGCCGTCTTACACGACGCATCCTTCTGGCAACAATATCACAAGATTTTTAATATGTGTCGCGTCAACTGAAAATAGGCAGAGCGTCGAGGCTTTGATGTTGAACAGAACGGAGCTTCCTTTCACAGGAAGGTGTTGAGAGACTTTCAACGTGGAGATAGCACCTTCCACTCCGCTGGTCCCTGAGTGACGTGCTGGAGCGGAAAGAGAGACGGAGAGAGAGTGACAGAGGGAGAGACACAGGGAGAGACAGAGAGACGGAGAGATAGAGACGAATATACAGAACATTAATATCCTTATCCTTGTATTTTTTTATATCTACAAACCTGCATACGAGAGAGAGACGTACAGTGTTAGGTAACTTTATTAAGGAAAGGTTTTATATATTGCAGATTGAGGGAGCCCGTAGAGGGCGATACGTTTATATAATGTTTCTTAAAGCTGAGCACTCTTGTTATATATTTGTCAGTATTATATATCATGTTTGAAACTTCCTCAGAGATCCCAGATTTTTTTTTCACTTTTGCTTTTGCGAGCGTCTCTCTCTCTTTTGTAAAGTCACAGCTAAACTTTTACCAAAATAAGCGACAAGCAATCAGAACTTATCGTATTTTCCGGCATATAAGGCGCACTACAGAATGATCTCAACGGTAAATCAGTAATCACAGTAAAAGGCTAATTACTCTCTTACTTTATGCCAAAGACTATCGTTGACCCTGACCTTGAGCGTAAAAGGTTCCGGGTGATTTTCCAAGACTTTGTGAAAAAAAGGCGCGCCTTATATGCCGGAAAATACGATAACTCAAAGATAAAGTCAGTCATCAGTGAAGTCAATAAAAACTAATCAGTCAAAAGTGAAGTCATCTTAAGAAAAAGTCAGTTCAATGTAAAGTCAAATGTAATAGAGCAAAAAGTAAAAAAGAAAAGACTAGAGTAAAAATAACTCATCTCAGATGTTAAGCAAAGCAAATTTCGAAGAAAAATCCCAAAATAGACAAGGAGAAAATCAAATAAAATTTAAACAAGAGCTGGTGTTGGAGTGATTCGTTATAACCCACTTGTAGCTACAAGAGCGTAGGCTGGCTATTGGTATCCTTTCTTCAGTAATTACCGAATAAACTGTCTAGTTTTAATTTCCAGTGGTTACCTACTACTTTTTTTTAATCCACGTTTTTCCACGAAGAACAACGTCTAGTGGTCTATCGTTTGTTTTCTTAAAAGAGAACTGCGGTCTCTTGCTGTCCTTGTCTGGATGTGTAGCTTCCAGGAGGCAACGTTCATGCCGGTATGACTCACGAAATCGTAATGACACCACGATTGCAAACAAACCATACCCCGGCCGGGATTGAACCCGCGGTCAGAGAGTCTCAAAACTCCAGCTCGTCGGTAAAAGGCTCTTAATTTAAGGAATTAAACCTGATTACTTATTTCCCAGTTGATGTATGACCTGTATAGGTCTGTGTTTGTCTATCTGTGTCTGTTTGTATGTGTCATGTATAAATGTATGTATGAATGTATGTATAAGTCAAATATTCACAAGTCTCGGGAATATTAAATATCAAAACACCTTCCAGAAATAGTATAATAATTAAAATTTTTTTTCGAAAATGCTAAAGTTCCTTCGTCAGGCTAAAAGAAGTTAAAAAAAAACGAAGAGAAAAATGAGAGGGGTCATAGTTGGAAGCAGGAGATCCGGGAATCATGGGAAATATAGAGATAACATCAGTGTCAAACCATTTTAACACCATAATATACAATAAACACTAGCTACGACAGAGGGTACAATCCCGTTCTCTTTTCAGATGTACGATTTCGTGAGTTACACAAACTAATAATAATAATAATAATAAATTTGAATGCATATGTTTAGGGAAAAAAATTAGCATGTTAAACTATGCCAAGAAGTAGTTTCGATGTAAACACAGACCCACAAGTCTCTCAAAATCTTAGTTTCAAATAGATCATGAATATCATAGGTTATTCAGTATAGGAAAGAGGACTTCCATGAGTGTCTTATGAATTTAAAAAACTCATGTGAAACTCGAATTTACAACCAGCAAAGCAGAACCTAATCAAATCAATGATTATAACCTAATCAAATCAGTGACTATGTCCTTCACAGGACATAGTCAAGAATGCTGCAACATCAAACCTTTATATCTTAAATTCAGTTGTCGTGTTGGTGTTTTTTCATCTTTCATTCAGATCATCATTGCTCATGAGATGAAGAGCAGAAACTTTCCAGACTATCAAGGTCAGAATATTAAGAAACATTAGTGAATCTAGTTTGAGTTTCTGGGTTGTGAGTCTTAATCAGACTATATAATTAAGTGTTGCCTCTAAAAAACAATTGTTTAATTCAAAATATTATTTTCGTGTAGAATTTGTTTTAAATTCAGGTGCAAGTTAGTATTAACTTGTTCAGTGTGATTTTTAATGCCATTAGGCTAGGTTTCTCATTTTAAATCTTTAATTTAAAATGACCACTGCATTTAATTTATCAGCCATTTTTCTTTTATGTCCCGTGATGTCCTGATCTTACCTCTATGACCCTTGCATTTTTCCTGATTATCTCTCTCCAACCATTTTACCTTTTCTGGAGAGCGTTTTGACATGTATGTATATATGTGTGTATATGTATGTATGTATGTATGTATGTATGTATGTATGTATGTACTCACCTAGTTGTACTCACCTAGTTGCGGTTGCAGTGGTCGATTCACAGCTCCTGACCTCGCTTCTTCACTGGCCGCTACTCGGTCGCTCTTCCCGCTCCATGAGCTTTATCATACCTCTTCTTAAAGCTGTGTAAGGATCCTGCCTTCACTACATCACTACCCAGACTATTCCACTTCCTGACAACTCTGTGACTAAAACAATACTTCCTAACATCCCTGTGATTCACCTGAGTCTTCAACTTCCTTGTTACTGTGTCCCATCTCTGGGACATCCTGTCTGTCCACCTTGTCGATTCCTCTCGGTATTTTATATGTCGTTATCATATCCCCCCTATCTCTCCTGTCTTCCAGTGTCGTCAGGTCGATTTCTATTAACCTCTCCTCGTAGGACATGCCCCTTAGCTCCGGAACTAGTCTTGTTGTAAACCTTTGCGCTTTCTCTAGTTTCCTTATGCTTGGCTAGGTGTGGGTTCCAAACTGGTGCTGCATACTCCAATATGGGCCTAACGTACACGGTGTACAGGGTCCTGAACGATTCCTTATTAAGATGTCGGAATGCTGTTCTTAGGTTTGCTAGGCGCCCATATGCTGCAGCAGTTATTTGGTTGATGTGCGCCTCAGGAGATGTGCCTGGTGTTATACTCATCCCAAGATCCTTTTCCTTGAGTGAGGTTTGTAGTCTCTGGCCCCCTAGACTGTACTCCGTCTGTGGTCTTCTTTGCCCTTCCCCACTCTTCATGTCTTTGCACTTGGTGGGGTTAAACTCTAAGAGCCAGTTGCTGGACCAGGTCTGCAGCCTGTCCAGATCCCTCTGTAGTTCTGCCTGGTCCTTGTCCCTTTGAATTCTTCTCATCAACTTCTCATCAACGATCTTTGCAAAATAATTGCAAATTGTTATTATTATTATGCTTATTAATCAGCAGATTATTCATGCCAATCATTATATGGATTTGTATGACCTTCTTCATGATTATTATTTTATGTTTTAGTCTTGATTATTGTTGATGTTATCTCCATCGGCAATATGAAAAATGAACATTTATATTCTTCTTCTTCTTCTTCTTCTTCTTCTTCTTCTTCTTCTTCTTCTTCTTATTATTATTATTATTATTATTATTATTATTATTATTATTATTATTATCATTATTATCATTATTATCAATAATCTTCGTTTTCTCTTTGTCTTTATTTTTCTCTTCTCACCATCATTATCTCTTCTTCTTCTTGATTTTCTTCTTCTTCTTCTTCTTCTTCTTCTTCTTCTTATTATTATTATTATTATTATTATTATTATTATTATTATTATTATTATTATTATTATAGTTATTATTATAGGGGAAAACGAGAAGGATATTTGCATTCCAAAACATTATTATTTTTTGAAAATTTATTAATATAATATACCATTTACATAGTTTACAGTTAAGGCAACAGTTAGCAACTGCTACTATATTGTGTGAGATGTTCAACATAAATATTATAAAGGAACAGTATTTGACTGTGTGTGTGTGTGTGTGTGTGTGTGTGTGTGTTAGTGTGTGTGTGTGTGTGTGTGTGTGTGTGTGTGTGTGTGTGTGTGTGTGTGTGTGTGTGTGTGTGTGTTCATCCTAACTTTTAGTCTCGCATTTTACTTCTGCTGACTCCTGGTGCTTTCTGACTTCCTTGGTCCAGTCACACATAATCTCTATATGGTTATTTACCTTATTAACGCTCCTCTGGCTGGACACTTTTTACTGGCTGCCATTTGTCTTCCCTGGCTCCCTTTCCTCTCGTCTCCAGTAACCTGTCTCCATCCACTCTACATAATCCGCAGAGTATTGTACATGTCATGATCGACCCCTATTCTCTCTCCTGAGTTTTCCTGTCTTCTAGGGCTGTGATGAGGTTCTTACGATCATTTTCTCCAATCTCGTTGCAAACGGGTGGATGCACAAATAACCCGCACGTAGGAGAGAGAAGCTTACGACGACGTATCGGTCCGACTTGGACCATTTACAAAGTCACAGTGTGACTTTGTAAATGTTGTCGTAAGCCTCTCTCTACTATGTGCGAGTTATTTGTGTATTCTTTCTATACGGTTGGGTCTTCTCTGACCTGCTTAATGAGATGCGGACTCCAAGCTTGGATTGGATGATCCAAGGTGAGCCTGACTTATGTTGTGTATAATGGCCTAAAGAAATTTTTATTATGGTTATGGAAAGCAGTTCATAAGTCAGCTACCTTTGCATATGCCGTTGAAGTTATATTTGATATGTGCTTCTAATGATATGTTCGGTGTGATGCTCGCTCCCAGATCTTTCTCGTGCGTTTTCTGCAGTTTCATATCTCCCAGGTTCAGTCCGGTCTTCTCACCCTTTCTCCTACTCCCAGAAAGTTCTATTAGAGTTGGTTTATTTATTAGTATCAAATCTTCCCCAAAGCTTGATACGTGAGATTTAGTTTCCTCATTTATATGTATCAAGAACAGCAGGGTTACAAGCACCGATGCTACGAGGTTACAAGCGCCGATGCTACGAGGTTACAAGCACCGATGCTACGAGGTTACAAGCACCGATGCTACGAGGTTACAAGCACCGATGCTACGAGGTTACAAGCGCCGATGCTACGAGGTTACAAGCACCGATGCTACGAGGTTACAAGCGCCGATGCTACGAGGTTACAAGCACCGATGCTACGAGGTTACAAACGCCGATGCTACGAGGTTACAAGCACCGATGCTACGGGGTTACAAGCACCGATGCTACGAAGTTACAAGCACCGATGCTACGAGGTTACAAGCGCCGATGCTACGAGGTTACAAGCACCGATGCTATGAAGTTACAAGCACCGATGCTACGAGGTTACAAGCACCAATGCTACGAGGTTACAAGCAACGATGCTACGAGATTACAAGCACCGATGCTACGAGGTTACGAGCACCGATGCTACGAGGTTACAAGCACCGATGGTACGAGGTTACAAGCACCGATGGTACGAGGTTACAAGCACCGATGCTACGAGGTTACAAGCACCGATGCTACGAGGTTACAAGCACCGATGCTACGAGGTTACAAGCACCGATGCTACGAGGTTACAAGCACCGATGCTACGAGGTTACAAGCACCGATGCTACGAGGTTACGAGCACCGATGCTACGAGGTTACAAGCACCGATGGTACGAGGTTACAAGCACCGATGGTACGAGGTTACAAGCACCGATGCTACGAGGTTACAAGCACCGATGCTACGAGGTTACAAGCACCGATGCTACGAGGTTACAAGCACCGATGCTACGAGGTTACAAGCACCGATGCTACGAGGTTACAAGCACCGATGCTACGAGGTTACAAGCACCGATGCTACGAGGTTACAAGCACCGATGCTACGAGGTTACAAGCACCGATGCTACGAGGTTACAAGCACCGATGCTACGAAGTCTTCCCTTTAAAACTAGCCTTACTCTAGCTCGCTCCTTGATAATATAATCTTACATTTACCAAAGATTCGTATATCCTAAGATTGTTCTTCCTCCATACCACTGGCTACTCGTAATAAAAATTCTCAAAACGGTCTCCAGGGGTCTCTGCCCCTCGCAGTTCTTCGAATACTCAAATAAATATTTTGGTTAGACATAGTATCATTAACCCTTTTTGCTATTTCTTTTGTTTTATTGTCTGTTTTTATCTTTCTCTTCTACCTTTAAATTAGTTGCTTTTATCATTGCCATCCACCTATGTGTGTGTGTGTGTGTGTGTGTGTGTGTATGTGTGTGTGTGTGTGTGTGTGTGTGTGTGTGTGTGTGTGTGTGTGTGTGTGTGTGTGTGTGTGTACTCACCTATTTGTACTCACCTATTTGTGGTTGCAGGGGTCGAGTCTTAGCTCCTGGCCCCGCCTCTTCACCGGTTGCTACTGGGCCCTCTCTCTCCCCGCTCCATGAGCTTTATCAAACCTCGTCTTAAAACTATGTATGGTTCCTGTGTGTGTGTGTGTGTGTCTGTGTGTGTGTGTGTGTGTCTGTGTGTGTGTGTGTGTGTCTGTGTGTGTGTGTGTGTGAGCATGAGTGATCAATTTTAACTGTTAAAAAACACGTAAATATTTAGAACAAATATACAAAAAACAATGATTCTTAAAAAATATGGGTTTGAGATCTTTTAATACTGCTGACGCAACAGTAAGACTGTCACTGTTGTTAGAAGAATGTTGAAACATAAAAGGTGATCGTATGAGGAAGCGGTAAGTGATTATCTTGTTATGATCTGTTCCTGGTGTTCTGCTCTCACATATTCTTGTTCTCAGTGACACGCTGAGGTCGTCCTCGATTGTTCTTTCACACATTCTCCATAAAAAATATTAGAAGCATATTGAAATACACTATAACAAGAAACTTCGAATTTTTTTATACAAAAGTATGAAACCGGTTTTACACCGGTTGAAAAGACAACTCAGCTGAATTGTTGATTGATTAGTTACCATTATATAATTATTCATACCATATATAAACACTCATAAGAAAAGGAACATTATATATATATATATATATATATATATATATATATATATATATATATATAT
>NC_091339.1:32500-62500 GCF_038502225.1 Cherax quadricarinatus
TACTGCATGTTCTGTGATATTGCAACATCTTCACTAATATTGCACCATGGTCAGCGATAACGTCCACGTACGTCCTTCCTAACAAATATGTGGCATGAAGATACTATACAGAACATTTCATGCCATGTATACAGTGGATCCTATGTGACACAATATTACCTTCTCATTGCATATGACACAAAACCGATGCATAATTCAGCAATGCATTTATCATTTCATTTGGCACTCTTTAAGACAACCGACATGACTTTTGCCAATAAATGGCACTTTAGATGGTATTCTCTTGCACTACATTACTCATCTGTTTTTATGGTCTGACACTGAGTGCCATTGTATATTTTGCTTACCAAGGGGTTACTTTCACTCTGTGTTGCATTTAACAAAACTTCGGCAGACTGCACCCGTATGGGTCTTCAGGAGGAAAAAAGCAGAAATCACACAAAAATCCTAACATTTAATACATATACCAAACATTATTTTTAATCCAAATTACGTTTAGAAATTTGAATTACTAAATTCCTTTCTCCACACTCGTACGATTCCCTCAGCTGGCTCGTTATTTAGATTAACACGGTAGGTTGGTCCCAACTGCCCCGGTTCACTCACTCAAAAGCGTTGGTTTACTATTGCCCACTGTTGCTACTGCTACTACTGCAATTAGCCAATATTGCGCGAACAAGCGTACTGTGTAAAATGCTAGTTGCAGCTGCAGTACCTCTGATATCATCAACCTGTGGCTAATCACTGCGCACTTTTTTTTATCTAAAGCCAAAAGTATGACTGCTTCACAAAGCTGAGTATATTTGAAGGAAATCACAGTTTTATATGCTCTACTACCAAGCACAAAGAACGCTTGTCATAGCTACACTGTACAAAGGCGTTAATTAATATTCGGAGATTTCAGGCATGCATATTCACCAAATACATTAAATACATTCCAGGCTCCACTATTTTAAATCGCATCACCAACAAATTGTACTGACATAAGTTACTTCTCAGATTTCAGTGTATATATGAAATTTTCTTCATAAAATATAAATCTCGATATATAAATATTTTCGTATTAATAATTTGTATGATTTTAAAACATATGTTTTTTTTTTCTATTATGCAAGACTAAGGGACAGCATTATTTTGAAAATAGGTCTCGGGATTTCGAAGAATATTAACATTATTTGATATAAAAACTGGAATGTTTCAGATAAAAAAATTACCACTTTGCAAAAGCTCACGACTCAAGCACTAGGTCATGAAGACCTCAAGCACTAGGTCATGAAGACCTCAAGCACTAGGTCATGAAGACCTCAAGCACTAGGTCATGAAGACCTCAAGCACTAGGTCATGAAGATCTCCAGCACTAGGTCATGAAGATCTCCAGCACTAGGTCATGAAGACCTCAAGCACTAGGTCATGAAGACCTCAAGCACTAGGTCATGAAGACCTCAAGCACTAGGTCATGAAGATCTCCAGCACTAGGTCATGAAGACCTCAAGCACTAGGTCATGAAGACCTCAAGCACTAGGTCATGAAGATCTCCAGCACTAGGTCATGAAGACCTCAAGCACTAGGTCATGAAGACCTCAAGCACTAGGTCATGAAGACCTCAAGCACTAGGTCATGAAGACCTCAAGCACTAGGTCATGAAGACCTCAAGCACTAGGTCATGAAGACCTCAAGCACTAGGTCATGAAGACCTCAAGCACTAGGTCATGAAGACCTCAAGCACTAGGTCATGAAGACCTCAAGCACTAGGTCATGAAGACCTCAAGCACTAGGTCATGAAGACCTCAAGCACTAGGTCATGAAGACCTCAAGCACTAGGTCATGAAGACCTCAAGCACTAGGTCATGAACACCTCAAGCACTAGGTCATGAAGACCTCAAGCACTAGGTCATGAAGATCTCCAGCACTAGGTCATGAAGACCTCAAGCACTAGGTCATGAAGACCTCAAGCACTAGGTCATGAAGACCTCAAGCACTAGGTCATGAAGACCTCAAGCACTAGGTCATGAAGACCTCAAGCACTAGGTCATGAAGATCTCCAGCACTAGGTCATGAAGACCTCAAGCACTAGGTCATGAAGACCTCAAGCACTAGGTCATGAAGACCTCAAGCACTAGGTCATGAAGACCTCAAGCACTAGGTCATGAAGATCTCCACCACTAGGTCATGAAGACCTCAAGCACTAGGTTATGAAGACCTCAAGCACTAGGTCATGAAGACCTCAAGCACTAGGTCATGAAGATCTCAAGCACTAGGTCATGAAGACCTCAAGCACTAGGTCATGAAGACCTCAAGCACTAGGTCATGAAGACCTCAAGCACTAGGTCATGAAGACCTCAAGCACTAGGTCATGAAGACCTCAAGCACTAGGTCATGAAGATCTCAAGCACTAGGTCATGAAGACCTCAAGCACTAGGTCATGAAGACCTCAAGCACTAGGTCATGAAGACCTCAAGCACTAGGTCATGAAGACCTCAAGCACTAGGTCATGAAGACCTCAAGCACTAGGTCATGAAGACCTCAAGCACTAGGTCATGAAGACCTCAAGCACTATGTCATGAAGATCTCCACCACTAGGTCATGAAGACCTCAAGCACTAGGTCATGAAGATCTCCAGCACTAGGTCATGAAGATCTCCAGCACTAGGTCATGAAGATCTCCAGCACTAGGTCATGAAGATCTCCACCACTAGGTCATGAAGACCTCAAGCACTAGGTCATGAAGACCTCAAGCACTAGGTCATGAAGACCTCAAGCACTAGGTCATGAAGATCTCCAGCACTAGGTCATGAAGATCTCCAGCACTAGGTCATGAAGATCTCCACCACTAGGTCATGAAGACCTCAAGCACTAGGTCATGAAGACCTCAAGCACTAGGTCATGAAGACCTCAAGCACTAGGTTATGAAGATCTCCACCACTAGGTCATGAAGATCTCCACCACTAGGTCATGAAGATCTCCAGCACTAGGTCATGAAGACCTCAAGCACTAGGTCATGAAGACCTCAAGCACTAGGTCATGAAGAACTCAAGCACTAGGTCATGAAGATCACAAGCACTAGGTCATGAAGATCTCAAGCACTAGGTCATGAAGACCTCAAGCACTAGGTCATGAAGATCTCAAGCACTAGGTCATGAAGATCTCAAGCACTAGGTCATGAAGATCTCCAGCACTAGGTCATGAAGATCTCCAGCACTAGGTCATGAAGATCTCCAGCACTAGGTCATGAAGATCTCAAGCACTAGGTCATGAAGATCTCCAGCACTAGGTCATGAAGATCTCAAGCACTAGGTCATGAAGATCTCAAGCACTAGGTCATGAAGATCTCAAGCACTAGGTCATGAAGATCTCCAGCACTAGGTCATGAAGATCTCAAGCACTAGGTTATGAAGATCTCCAGCACTAGGTCATGAAGATCTCAAGCACTAGGTCATGAAGATCTCCAGCACTAGGTCATGAAGATCTCCAGCACTAGGTCATGAAGATCTCCAGCACTAGGTCATGAAGATCTCCAGCACTAGGTCATGAAGATCTCAAGCACTAGGTCATGAAGATCTCCAGCACTAGGTCATGAAGATCTCAAGCACTAGGTCATGAAGACCTCAAGCACTAGGTCATGAAGACCTCAAGCACTAGGTCATGAAGATCTCCACCACTAGGTCATGAAGACCTCAAGCACTAGGTCATGAAGATCTCCAGCACTAGGTCATGAAGATCTCCAGAACTAGGTCATGAAGACCTCAAGCACTAGGTCATGAAGATCTCCAGCACTAGGTCATGAAGATCTCCAGCACTAGGTCATGAAGATCTCCACCACTAGGTCATGAAGACCTCAAGCACTAGGTCATGAAGACCTCAAGCACTAGGTCATGAAGACCTCAAGCACTAGGCCATGAAGATCTCCAGCACTAGGTCATGAAGATCTCCAGCACTAGGTCATGAAGATCTCCACCACTAGGTCATGAAGACCTCAAGCACTAGGTCATGAAGACCTCAAGCACTAGGTCATGAAGACCTCAAGCACTAGGTTATGAAGATCTCCAGCACTAGGTCATGAAGATCTCCAGCACTAGGTCATGAAGATCTCCAGCACTAGGTCATGAAGACCTCAAGCACTAGGTCATGAAGACCTCAAGCACTAGGTCATGAAGACCTCAAGCACTAGGTCATGAAGATCACAAGCACTAGGTCATGAAGATCTCAAGCACTAGGTCATGAAGACCTCAAGCACTAGGTCATGAAGATCTCAAGCACTAGGTCATGAAGATCTCAAGCACTAGGTCATGAAGATCTCCAGCACTAGGTCATGAAGATCTCCAGCACTAGGTCATGAAGATCTCCAGCACTAGGTCATGAAGATCTCAAGCACTAGGTCATGAAGATCTCCAGCACTAGGTCATGAATATCTCAAGCACTAGGTCATGAAGATCTCAAGCACTAGGTCATGAAGATCTCAAGCACTAGGTCATGAAGATCTCCAGCACTAGGTCATGAAGATCTCAAGCACTAGGTCATGAAGATCTCCAGCACTAGGTCATGAAGATCTCAAGCACTAGGTCATGAAGATCTCCAGCACTAGGTCATGAAGATCTCCAGCACTAGGTCATGAAGATCTCCAGCACTAGGTCATGAAGATCTCCAGCACTAGGTCATGAAGATCTCAAGCACTAGGTCATGAAGATCTCCAGCACTAGGTCATGAAGATCTCAAGCACTAGGTCATGAAGATCTCCAGCACTAGGTCATGAAGATCTCCAGTACTAGGTCATGAAGATCTCCAGCACTAGGTCATGAAGATCTCCAGCACTAGGTCATGAAGATCTCCAGCACTAGGTCATGAAGATCTCCAGCACTAGGTCATGAAGATCTCCAGTACTAGGTCATGAAGATCTCCAGCACTAGGCCATGAAGATCTCCAGCACTAGGTCATGAATATCTCCACCACTAGGTCATGAATATCTCCAGCACTAGGTCATGAAGATCTCCAGCACTAGGTCATGAAGATCTCCAGCACTAGGTCATGAAGATCTCCAGCACTAGGTCATGAAGATCTCCAGCACTAGGTCATGAAGATCTCCAGCACTAGGTCATGAAGATCTCAACCACTAGGTCATGAATATCTCCAGCACTAGGTCATGAAGACTCTCCAGCACTAGGTCATGAAGACCTCCAGCACTAGGTCATGAAGATCTCCAGCACTAGGTTATGAAGATCTCCAGCACTAGGTCATGAAGATCTCCAGCACTAGGTCATGAAGACCTCAAGCACTAGGTCATGAACATCTCCAGCACTAGGTCATGAAGATCTCCAGCACTAGGTCATGAAGATCTCCAGCACTAGGTCATGAAGATCTCCAGCACTAGGTCATGAAGACCTCAAGCACTAGGTCATGAAGATCTCCAGAACTAGGTCATGAAGATCTCCAGCACTAGGTCATGAAGATCTCCAGCACTAGGTCATGAAGATCTCCAGCACTAGGTCATGAAGACCTCAAGCACTAGGTCATGAAGATCTCCAGCACTAGGTCATGAAGATCTCCAGTACTAGGTCATGAATATCTCCAGCACTAGGTCATGAAGATCTCCAGCACTAGGTCATGAAGATCTCCAGCACTAGGTCATGAAGATCTCCAGCACTAGGTCATGAAGATCTCCAGTACTAGGTCATGAATATCTCCAGCACTACGCCATGAAGATCTCCAGCACTAGGTCATGAATATCTCCACCACTAGGTCATGAATATCTCCAGCACTAGGTCATGAAGATCTCCAGCACTAGGTCATGAAGATCTCCAGCACTAGGTCATGAAGATCTCCAGCACTAGGTCATGAAGATCTCCAGCACTAGGTCATGAAGATCTCCACCACTAGGTCATGAATATCTCCAGCACTAGGTCATGAAGATCTCCAGCACTAGGTCATGAAGATCTCCACCACTAGGTCATGAAGATCTCCACCACTAGGTCATGAATATCTCCAGCACTAGGTCATGAAGATCTCCAGCACTAGGTCATGAAGATCTCCACCACTAGGTCATGAATATCTCCAGCACTAGGTCATGAAGATCTCCAGCACTAGGTCATGAAGATCTCCAGCACTAGGTCATGAAGATCTCCAGCACTAGGTCATGAAGATCTCCAGCACTAGGTCATGAAGTTCTCCAGCACTAGGTCATGAAGATCTCCAGCACTAGGTCATGAAGATCTCCAGCACTAGGTCATGAAGATCTCCAGTACTAGGTCATGAAGATCTCCAGCACTAGGTCATGAAGATCTCCAGCACTAGGTCATGAAGATCTCCAGCACTAGGTCATGAAGATCTCCAGCACTAGGTCATGAAGATCTCCAGCACTAGGTCATGAAGATCTCCAGCACTAGGTCATGAAGATCTCCAGCAATAGGTCATGAAGATCTCCAGCACTAGGTCATGAAGATCTCCAGCACTAGGTCATGAAGATCTCCAGCACTAGGTCATGAAGATCTCCAGCACTAGGTCATGAAGATCTCCAGCACTAGGTCATGAAGATCTCCAGCACTTGGTCATGAAGATCTCCACCACTAGGTCATGAAGATCTCCAGCACTTGGTCATGAAGATCTCCACCACTAGGTCATGAAGATCTCCAGCACTAGGTCATGAAGATCTCCAGCACTAGGTCATGAAGATCTCCAGCACTAGGTCATGAAGATCTCCAGCACTAGGTCATGAAGATCTCCAGCACTAGGTCATGAAGATCTCCAGCACTTGGTCATGAAGATCTCCACCACTAGGTCATGAAGATCTCCAGCACTTGGTCATGAAGATCTCCACCACTAGGTCATGAAGATCTCCAGCACTAGGTCATGAAGATCTCCAGCACTAGGTCATGAAGATCTCCAGCACTAGGTCATGAAGATCTCCAGCACTAGGTCATGAAGATCTCCAGCACTAGGTCATGAAGATCTCAGCACTAGGTCATGAAGATCTCCAGCACTAGGTCATGAAGATCTCCAGCACTAAGTCATGAAGATCTCCAGCACTAGGTCATGAAGATCTCCAGCACTAGGTCATGAAGATCTCCAGCACTAGGTCATGAAGATCTCCAGCACTAGGTCATGAAGATCTCCAGCACTAGGTCATGAAGATCTCCAGCACTAGGTCATGAAGATCTCCAGCACTAGGTCATGAAGATCTCCAGCACTAGGTCATGAAGATCTCCAGCACTAGGTCATGAAGATCTCCAGCACTAGGTCATGAAGATCTCAGCACTAGGTCATGAAGATCTCCAGCACTAGGTCATGAAGATCTCCACCACTAGGTCATGAAGATCTCCAGCACTAGGTCATGAAGATCTCCACCACTAGGTCATGAAGATCTCCAGCACTAGGTCATGAAGATCTCCAGCACTAGGTCATGAAGATCTCCAGCACTAGGTCATGAAGATCTCAGCACAAGGTCATGAAGATCTCCAGCACTAGGTCATGAAGATCTCCACCACTAGGTCATGAAGATCTCCAGCACTAGGTCATGAAGATCTCCAGCACTAGGTCATGAAGATCTCCAGCACTAGGTCATGAAGATCTCCAGCACTAGGTCATGAAGATCTCCAGCACTAGGTCATGAAGATCTCCACCACTAGGTCATGAAGATCTCCAGCACTAGGTCATGAAGATCTCCAGCACTAGGTCATGAAGATCTCCAGCACTAGGTCATGAAGATCTCCAGCACTAGGTCATGAAGATCTCCAGCACTAGGTCATGAAGATCTTCAGCACTAGGTCATGAAGATCTCCAGCACTAGGTCATGAAGATCTCAGCACTAGGTCATGAAGATCTCCAGCACTAGGTCATGAAGATCTCCACCACTAGGTCATGAAGATCTCCACCACTAGGTCATGAAGATCTCCAGCACTAGGTCATGAAGATCTCCAGCACTAGGTCATGAAGATCTCCAGCACTAGGTCATGAAGATCACCAGCACTAGGTCATGAAGATCTCAGCACAAGGTCATGAAGATCTCCAGCACTAGGTCATGAAGATCTCCACCACTAGGTCATGAAGATCTCCAGCACTAGGTCATGAAGATCTCCAGCACTAGGTCATGAAGATCTCCAGCACTAGGTCATGAAGATCTCCAGCACTAGGTCATGAAGATCTCCAGCACTAGGTCATGAAGATCTCCAGCACTAGGTCATGAAGATCTCCAGCACTAGGTCATGAAGATCTCCAGCACTAGGTCATGAAGATCTCCAGCACTAGGTCATGAAGATCTCCAGCACTAGGTCATGAAGATCTCCAGCACTAGGTCATGAAGATCTCCAGCACTAGGTCATGAAGATCTCCAGCACTAGGTCATGAAGATCTCCAGCACTAGGTCATTAAGATCTCCAGCACTAGGTCATGAAGATCTCCAGCACTAGGTCATGAAGATCTCCAGCACTAGGTCATGAAGATCTCCAGCACTAGGTCATGAAGATCTCCAGCACTAGGTCATGAAGATCTCCAGCACTAGGTCATGAAGATCTCAGCACTAGGTCATGAAGATCTCCACCACTAGGTCATGAAGATCTCCAGCACTTGGTCATGAAGATCTCCAGCACTAGGTCATGAAGATCTCCAGCACTAGGTCATGAAGATCTCCAGCACTAGGTCATGAAGATCTCCAGCACTAGGTCATGAAGATCTCAGCACAAGGTCATGAAGATCTCCAGCACTAGGTCATGAAGATCTCCAGCACTAGGTCATGAAGATCTCCAGCACTAGGTCATGAAGATCTCCAGCACTAGGTCATGAAGATCTCCAGCACTAGGTCATGAAGATCTCCAGCACTAGGTCATGAAGATCTCCAGTACTAGGTCATGAAGATCTCCAGCACTAGGTCATGAAGATCTCCAGTACTAGGTCATGAAGATCTCCAGCACTAGGTCATGAAGATCTCCAGCACTAGGTCATGAAGATCTCCAGCACTAGGTCATGAAGATCTCCAGCACTAGGTCATGAAGATCTCCACCACTAGGTCATGAAGATCTCCACCACTAGGTCATGAAGATCTCCAGCACTAGGTCATGAAGATCTCCAGCGCTAGGCCATGAAGATCTCCAGCACTAGGTCATGAAGATCTCCAGCACTAGGTCATGAAGATCTCCAGCACTAGGTCATGAAGATCTCCAGCACTAGGTCATGAAGATCTCCAGCACTAGGTCATGAAGATCTCCAGCACTAGGTCATGAAGATCTCCAGCACTAGGTCATGAAGATCTCCAGCACTAGGTCATGAAGATCTCCAGCACTAGGTCATGAAGATCTCCAGCACTAGGTCATGAAGATCTCCAGCACTAGGTCATGAAGATCTCCAGCACTAGGTCATGAAGATCTCCAGCACTAGGTCATGAAGATCTCCAGCACTAGGTCATGAAGATCTCCAGCACTAGGTCATGAAGATCTCCAGCACTAGGTCATGAAGATCTCCACCACTAGGTCATGAAGATCTCCAGCACTAGGTCATGAAGATCTCCACCACTAGGTCATGAAGATCTCCAGCACTACGTCATGAAGATCTCCAGCACTAGGTCATGAAGATCTCTAGCACTAGGTCATGAAGATCTCCACCACTAGGTCATGAAGATCTCCACCACTAGGTCATGAAGATCTCCAGCACTAGGTCATGAAGATCTCCAGCACTAGGTCATGAAGATCTCTAGCACTAGGTCATGAAGATCTCCAGCACTAGGTCATGAAGATCTCCAGCACTAGGTCATGAAGATCTCCAGCACTAGGTCATGAAGATCTGTAGCACTAGGTCATGAAGATCTCCAGCACTAGGTCATGAAGATCTCCACCACTAGGTCATGAAGATCTCCACCACTAGGTCATGAAGATCTCCAGCACTAGGTCATGAAGATCTCCAGCACTAGGTCATGAAGATCTCCAGCACTAGGTCATGAAGATCTCTAGCACTAGGTCATGAAGATCTCCAGCACTAGGTCATGAAGATCTCCAGCACTAGGTCATGAAGATCTCCAGCACTAGGTCATGAAGATCTCCAGCACTAGGTCATGAAGATCTCCAGCACTAGGTCATGAAGATCTCCAGCACTTGGTCATGAAGATCTCTAGCACTAGGTCATGAAGATCTCCAGCACTAGGTCATGAAGATCTCCAGCACTAGGTCATGAAGATCTCCAGCACTAGGTCATGAAGATCTCCAACACTAGGTCATGAAGATCTCCAGCACTAGGTCATGAAGATCTCCAGCACTAGGTCATGAAGATCTCTAGCACTAGGTCATGAAGATCTCCAGCACTAGGTCATGAAGATCTCCAGCACTAGGTCATGAAGATCTCCAGCACTAGGTCATGAAGATCTCCAGCACTAGGTCATGAAGATCTCCAGCACTAGGTCATGAAGATCTCCAGCACTAGCTCATGAAGATCTCCAGCACTAGGTCATGAAGATCTCCAGCACTAGGTCATGAAGATCTCCAGCACTAGATCATGAAGATCTCCAGCACTAGGTCATGAAGATCTCCAGCACTAGGTCATGAAGATCTCCAGCACTAGGTCATGAAGATCTCCAGCACTAGGTCATGAAGATCTGCAGCACTAGGTCATGAAGATCTCCAGCACTAGGTCATGAAGATCTCCAGCACTAGGTCATGAAGATCTCCAGCACTAGGTCATGAAGATCTCCACCACTTGGTCATGAAGATCTCCAGCACTAGGTCATGAAGATCTCCAGCACTAGGTCATGAAGATCTCCAGCACTAGGTCATGAAGATCTCCAGCACTAGGTCATGAAGATCTCCAGCACAAGGTCATGAAGATCTCCAGCACTAGGTCATGAAGATCTCCACCACTAGGTCATGAAGATCTCCACCACTAGGTCATGAAGATCTCCACCACTTGGTCATGAAGATCTCCAGCACTAGGTCATGAAGATCTCCAGCACTAGGTCATGAAGATCTCCAGCACTAGGTCATGAAGATCTCCAGCACTTGGTCATGAAGATCTCCAGCACTAGGTCATGAAGATCTCCAGCACTAGGTCATGAAGATCTCCAGCACTAGGTCATGAAGATCTTCACCACTAGGTCATGAAGATCTCCACCACTTGGTCATGAAGATCTCCAGCACTAGGTCATGAAGATCTCCAGCACTAGGTCATGAAGATCTCCAGCACTAGGTCATGAAGATCTCCAGCACTAGGTCATGAAGATCTCCAGCACTAGGTCATGAAGATCTCCAGCACTAGGTCATGAAGATCTCCAGCACTAGGTCATGAAGATCTCCAGCACTAGGTCATGAAGATCTCCACCACTAGGTCATGAAGATCTCCAGCACTAGGTCATGAAGATCTCCAGCACTAGGTCAAGAAGATCTCCATCACTAGGTCATGAAGATCTCCAGCACTAGGTCATGAAGATCTCCAGCACTAGGTCATGAAGATCTCCAGCACTAGGTCATGAAGATCTCCAGCACTAGGTCATGAAGATCTCCAGCACTAGGTCATGAAGATCTCCAGCACTAGGTTATGAAGATCTCCAGCACTAGGTCATGAAGATCTCCAGCACTAGGTCATGAAGATCTCCAGCACTAGGTCATGAAGATCTCCACGAGTAGGTCATGAAGACCTCCAGCACTAGGTCATGAATATCTCCATCACTAGGTCATGAAGATCTCCACCACTTGGTCATGAAGATCTCCACCACTAGGTCATGAAGATCTCCACCACTAGGTCATGAAGATCTCCACCACTAGGTTATGAAGATCTCCACCACTAGGTCATGAAGATCTCCAGCACTTGGTCATGAAGATCTCCAGCACTAGGTCATGAAGATCTCCAGCGCTATGTCATGAAGATCTCCAGCGCTAGGTCATGAAGATCTCAAGCACTAGGTCATGAAGATCTCCAGCACTAGGTCATGAAGATCTCCAGCACTAGGTCATGAAAATCTCCAGCACTAGGTCATGAAGATCTCCAGCACTAGGTCATGAAGATCTCCAGCACTAGGTCATGAAGATCTCCAGCACTAGGTCATGAAGACCTCCAGCACTAGGTCATGAAGATCTCCACCACTAGGTCATGAAGATCTCCACCACTTGGTCATGAAGATCTCCACCACTAGGTCATGAAGATCTCCACCACTAGGTCATGAAGATCTCCACCACTAGGTCATGAAGATCTCCACCACTAGGTCATGAAGATCTCCACCACTTGGTCATGAAGATCTCCAGCACTAGGTCCTGAAGATCTCCAGCACTTGGTCATGAAGATGTCCAGCACTTGGTCATGAAGATCTCCAGCACTAGGTCATGAAGATCTTCAGCACTAGGTCATGAAGATCTCCAGCACTAGGTCATGAAGATCTCCAGAACTAGGTCATGAAGATCTCCACCACTAGGTCATGAAGATCTCCAGCACTAGGTCATGAAGATCTCCAGCACTAGGTCATGAAGATCTCCAGCACTAGGTCATGAAGATCTCCAGCACTAGGTCATGAAGATCTCCAGCACTAGGTCATGAAGATCTCCAGCACTAGTTCATGAAGATCTCCAGCACTAGGTCATGAAGATCTCCAGCACTAGGTCATGAAGATCTCCACCACTAGGTCATGAAGATCTCCACCACTAGGTCATGAAGATCTCCACCACTAGGTCATGAAGATCTCCACCACTAGATCATGAAGATCTCCAGCACTAGGTCATGAAGTTCTCCAGC
Organism: Cherax quadricarinatus; assembly: GCF_038502225.1. Taxonomy (NCBI): domain Eukaryota; kingdom Metazoa; phylum Arthropoda; class Malacostraca; order Decapoda; family Parastacidae; genus Cherax; species Cherax quadricarinatus. The sequence goes on from NC_091339.1 coordinate 45,190, forward strand.
ACTAGGTCATGAAGATCTCCACCACTAGGTCATGAAGATCTCCAGCACTAGGTCATGAAGATCTCCACCACTAGGTCATGAAAATCTCCACCACTAGGTCATGAAGATCTCCACCACTTGGCCATGAAGATCTCCACCACTAGGTCATGAAGATCTCCACCACTAGGTCATGAAGATCTCTAGCACTAGGTCATGAAGATCTCCACCACTAGGTCATGAAGATCTCCACCACTAGGTCATGAAGATCTCCAGCACTAGGTCATGAAGATCTCCACCACTAGGTCATGAAGATCTCCAGCACTAGGTCATGAAGATCTCTACCACTAGGTCATGAAGATCTCCACCACTTGGTCATGAAGATCTCCAGCACTTGGTCATGAAGATCTCCACCACTAGGTCATGGAGATCTCCAGCACTAGGTCATGAAGATCTCCAGCACTAGGTCATGAAGATCTCCAGCACTAGGTCATGAAGATCTCCAGCACTAGGTCATGAAGATCTCCAGCACTAGGTCATGAAGATCTCCAGCACTTGGTCATGAAGATCTCCACAACTAGGTCATGAAGATCTCCACCACAAGATCATGATGATCTCCAGCACTAGGTCATGAAGATCTCCAGCACTAGGTCATGAAGATCTCCAGCACTAGGTCATGAAGATCTCCAGCACTAGGTCATGAAGATCTCCAGCACTAGGTCATGAAGATCTCCAGCACTAGGTCATGAAGATCTCCAGCACTAGGTCATGAAGATCTCCAGCACTAGGTCATGAAGATCTCCAGCACTAGGTCATGAAGATCTCCAGCACTAGTTCATGAAGATCTCCAGCACTAGGTCATGAAGATCTCCAGCACTAGGTCATGAAGATCTCCACCACAAGATCATGAAGATCTCCACCACTAGGTCATGAAGATCTCCAGCACTAGGTTATGAAGATCTCCAGCACTAGGTTATGAAGATCTCCAGCACTAGGTCATGAAGATCTCCAGCACTAGGTCATGAAGATCTCCAGCACTAGGTCATGAAGATCTCCAGTACTAGGTCATGAAGATCTCCAGCACTAGGTCATGAAGATCTCCAGCACTAGTTCATGAAGATCTCCAGCACAAGGTCATGAAGATCTCCAGCACTAGGTCATGAAGATCTCCACCACTAGGTCATGAAGATCTCCAGCACTAGGTCATGAAGATCTCCAGCACTAGGTCATGAAGATCTCCACCACTAGGTCATGAAGATCTCCACCACTAGGTCATGAAGATCTCCAGCACTAGGTCATGAAGATCTCCAGCACTAGGTCATGAAGATCTCCAGCACTAGGTTATGAAGATCTCCAGCACTTGGTCATGAAGATCTCCACCACTAGGTCATGAAGATCTCCACCACAAGATCATGAAGATCTCCACCACTATGTCATGAAGATCTCCAGCACTAGGTTATGAAGATCTCCAGCACTAGGTCATGAAGATCTCCAGCACTAGGTCATGAAGATCTCCAGCACTAGGTCATGAAGATCTCCAGCACTAGGTCATGAAAATCTCCAGCATTAGGTCATGAAGATCTCCAGCACTACGTCATGAAGATCTCCAGCACTTGGTCATGAAGATCTCCAGCACTAGGGCATGAAGATCTCCAGCACTAGGTCATGAAGATCTCCAGCACTAGGTCATGAAGATGTCCATCACTAGGTCATGAAGAACTCCAGCACTTGGTCATGAAGATCTCCAGCACTAGGTCATGAAGATCTCCAGCACTAGGTCATGAAGATCTCCAGCACTTGGTCATGAAGATCTCCAGCACTAGGTCATGAAGATCTCCAGCACTAGGTCATGAAGATCTCCAGCACTAGTTCATGAAGATCTCCAGCATTAGGTCATGAAGATCTCCAGCACTTGGTCATGAAGATCTCCACTGCTAGGTCATGAAGATCTCCAGCACTAGGTCATGAAGATCTACAGCACTAGATCATGAAGATCTCCAGCACTTGGTCATGAAGATCTCCACCACGAGGTCATGAAGATCTCCAGCACTAGGTCATGAAGATCTCCAGCACTTGGTCATGAAGATCTCCAGCACTTGGTCATGAAGATCTCCACCACTAGGTCATGAAGATCTCCACCACTAGGTCATGAAGATCTCCACCACTAGGTCATGAAGATTTCCAGCACTAGGTCATGAAGATCTCCAGCACTAGGTCATGAAGATCTCCACCACTAGGTCATGAAGATCTCCACCACTAGGTCATGAAGATCTCCACCACTAGGTCATGAAGATCTCCACCACTAGGTCATGAAGATCTCCATCACTAGGTCATGAAGATCTCCACCACTAGGTCATGAAGATCTCCAGCACTAGGTCATGAAGATCTCCACCACTAGGTGATGAAGATCTCCACCACTAGGTGATGAAGATCTCCACCACTGGGTCATGAAGATCTCCATCACTAGGTCATGAAGATCTCCACCACTAGGTCATGAAGATCTCCACCACTAGGTCATGAAGATCTCCAGCACCTGGTCATGAAGATCTCCACTAGGTCATGAAGATCTCCAGCACTAGGTCATGAAGATCTCCAGCACTAGGTCATGAAGATCTCCACCACTAGGTCATGAAGATCTCCAGCACTAAGTCATGAAGATCTCCACCACTAGGTCATGAAGATCTCCAGCACTATGTCATGAAGATCTCCACCACTTGGTCATGAAGATCTCCACCACTAGGTCATGAAGATCTCCAGCACTAGGTCATGAAGATCTCCAGCACTTGGTCATGATGATCTCCAGCACTAGATCATGAATATCTCCAGCACTAGGTCATGAAGATCTCCAGCACTAGGTCATGAAGATCTCCACCACTAGGTCATGAAGATCTCCAGCACTTGGTCATGAAGATCTCCAGCACTAGGTCATGAAGATCTCCAGCACTAGGTTATGAAGATCTCAAGCACTAGGTCATGAAGATCTCCAGCACTAGGTCATGAAGATCTCCAGCACTAGGTCATGAAGATCTCCAGCACTAGGTCATGAAGATCTCCAGCACTTGGTCATGAAGATCTCCAGCACTTGGTCATGAAGATCTCCAGCACTAAGTCATGAAGATCTCCAGCACTTGGTCATGAAGATCTCCAGCACTAGGTCATGAAGATCTCCAGCACTAGGTCATGAAGATCTCCAGCACTAGGTCATGAAGATCTCCAGCGCTAGGTCATGAAGATCTCCAGCGCTAGGTCATGAAGATCTCCAGCACTAGGTCATGAAGATCTCCAGCACTAGGTCATGAAGATCTCCAGCACTAGGTCATGAAGATCTCCAGCACTATGTCATGAAGATCTCCAGCACTTTTTCATGAAGATCTCCAGCACTAAGTCATGAAGATCTCCAGCACTTTTTCATGAAGATCTCCAGCACTAGGTCATGAAGATCTCTAGCACTAGGTCATGAAGATCTCCACCACTAGGTCATGAAGATCTCCAGCACTTTTTCATGAAGATATCCACCACTAGGTCATGAAGATCTCCAGCACTAGGTCATGAAGATCTCCAGCACTAGGTCATGAAGATCTCCACCACTAGGTCATGAAGATCTCCACCACTAGTCATGAAGATCTCCAGCACTAGGTCATGAAGATCTCCAGCAGTAGGTCATGAAGATCTCCAGCACTAGGTCATGAAGATCTCCACCACTAGGTCATGAAGATCTCCACCACTAGGTCATGAAGATCTCCAGCACTTGGTTATAAAGATCTCCACCACTAGGTCATGAAGATCTCCAGCACTTGGTCATGAAGATCTCCAGCACTAGGTCATGAAGATCTCCAGCACTAGGTCATGAAGATCTCCAGCACTTGGTCATGAAGATCTCCACCACTTGGTCATGAAGATCTCCACCACTAGGTCATGAAGGTCTCCAGCACTAGGCCATGAAGATCTCCAGCACTAGGTCATGAAGATCTCCAGCACCAGGTCGTGAAGATCTCCAGCACTTGGTCATGAAGATCTCCAGCACTAGGTCATGAAGATCTCCAGCACTTGGCCATGAAGATCTCCAGCACTAGGCCATGAAGCTCTCCAGCACTAGGCCATGAAGATCTCCAGCACTAGGCCAAGAGGATCTCCAGCACTAGGCCATGAAGATCTCCAGCAGTAGGCCATGAAGCTCTCCACCACTAGGTCATGAAGATCTCCAGCACTAGGCCAAGAGGATCTCCACCACTAGGCCATGAAGATCTCCAGCACTAGGCCATGAAGATCTCCAGCACTAGGATATGAATGAAGCTCTCCAGCACTAGGCCATGAAGATCTCCAGCACTAGGCCAAGAGGATCTCCAGCACTAGGCCATGAAGATCTCCAGCAGTAGGCCATGAAGCTCTCCACCACTAGGTCATGAAGATCTCCAGCACTAGGCCAAGAGGATCTCCACCACTAGGCCATGAAGATCTCCAGCACTAGGCCATGAAGATCTCCAGCACTAGGATATGAATGAAGCTCTCCAGCACTAGGCCATGAAGATCTCCAGCACGAGGCCATGTAGATCTCCAGCACTAGGCCATGAAGCTCTCCAGCACTAGGCCATGAAAATCTCCAGCACTAGGCCATGAAGATCTCCAGCGCGAGGCCATGTAGATCTCCAGCACTAGGCCATAAAGATTCCTAGCACTAGGCCATAAAGATTCCCAGCACTAGGCCATAAAGATTCCTAGCACTAGGCCATGAAAATCTCCAGCACTAGGCCATGAAGCTCTCCAGCACTAGGCCATGAAGATCTCCAGCACTAGGCCATGTAGAACTCCAGCACTAGGCAATATAGATCTCCAGTACTAAGTCACGGAGATCTCCAGTACTGTCACAGAGATCTCCAGTACTAGATCACGGAGATCTCCAGTACTAGGCCAGGGAGATCTCCAGTACTAGGCAAAGAACATCTCCAGTACTAGGTTACGGAGATCTCCAGTATTAGATCACGGAGATCTCCAGTACTAGGGAAAGAACATATCCAGTACTAGGTTACGGAGATCTCGAGTACTTGGCCACAGAGATCTCCAGTACTAGGTCACGGAGATCCCCAGTACTTGACCATGGAGATCTCCAGCAATAGAGTACAGAGATCTCCAGTACTAGGGTACGGAGATCTCCAGTACTAGACTACAGAGAACTCTAGTACTAGGTCACGGAGATCTTCACTACTAGGACACGGAGATCTCCATTACTAGGCCAAGGAGATCTCCAATACTAGAATACGGATATCTCCAGCACTAGGTTACGGAGATCTCCAATACTAGGCCAGCGAGATCTCCAGTACTGTGTCACGGAGATCTCCAGTACTAGGTCATAGAGATCTCCAGTACTAAGTCAAGAAGATCTCACTAGGCTTCGGAAATCTTCAGTAGTATTCCATGGAGGTCTCCAGCGCCAGGCCATGGATATCTCCGTCACTAGGACACGGAGGTCTTCAGGACTTGTCACCGGAGATCTCACTAGGATACGGAGATCTCCAGTACTAGGCCACGAAGATCTGTATGTTTCTGTATCTACTATGCTTGCCTACTCTTCTATTTAATATTTAACAGAAGGAGCAAATTTCTACGTAAGTCTAAATTTGCATAATTGTTGTAGTAAGGTTTTATATATATATATATATATATATATATATATATATATATATATATATATATATATATATATATATATATATATATATATATATATATATGTGTATATATATATATATATATATATATATATATATATATATATATATATATATATATATATATATATATATATATATATATATATATATATATATTGCCTAATAAGTCCAAGTTATCAGTTAGGCCGATCTGTCCTAAAAGTTAAAATTTTCTTAAAAAAAAAAAACTTAGATTGGTTAATAAATAAAAGTTTTCATTAAGAGTTGAGAGGGAGTAAAACTTTTTAGTTTTGCGCCAAACCTAACTTAAGATAGCTCAAATAACCTTGTTTTAATGAACGTAAGTTGCTTTATCTTAATTCTGCTTAACACGTCAAGGATCGGTTGAAATTTATTTAATACTAATTGGTACATATTAGATCTGTCAGGAAACGAACGAGTGTTTCCTGGGGCGGTGCATAATGATGACCCACAGCTGAAGCTTTAGGTTATTTGACCGAGGCCTTTCTCTGGCTTCTTTTTCCACCCCCCTTTAAAAATTATTGTATGATTATTAATAGTAATTGAAATTAATATATATATGTATATATATATATATATATATATATATATATATATATATAATATATATATATATATATATATATATATATATATATATATATATATATATATATGTCAGGTTCAGATTGATTTTCACAGATTGATATATTGATAATTTTAAGTAAAATTAAATAAATTTAAACTAGCCTACAATATATTTATGAGTTATATTTAAAAAAAAAATAGATTAGGTTTCTGAGTTTGGTTTAGTAACAAAAAAAATTTTTTGCACCATATTCAGTGAAATATATATTAATCCATAAAGAAATTGCTTGGAAAAGTTCTGTTTTTAGGGTAGTTCGGTCTAATTGACCAGTTCGGCTTATTAGGCACTATATATATATATATATATATATATATATATATATATATATATATATATATATATATATATATATATATATATATATATATAAACTGTAGAGGGTTTGAGGGAATATCATCGGCTTCAACAAAATCAACAAATATGCGAAAGACATAGAAGAATAGAAATATTTCATGCAATACAAAATTCGTGTGTAAGAAAATTCCCAGATGAGAGCCGTTCAGAAGGCTGGTATGGACGCTCGTGAATAGCACCTTCTTCCCCGCCCTGAAACTCTAGGACGCGTGTGAGGGTCCCGGACTAGGGGAGGCAGGGGGCAGAGACACCACGGGTAACTCCACCTTTTCCACTTTCTTCTGGGTTCCGCTTGGCCCAGGAGACGCTCTAGGAGTGCGTTGTTCCCTGATATCCCTACTTGAGTGAGGTCCTCCTGTGTGCTTGGCGTATATGGAAGCTTCCCCGGCAAGAGGACCCGTGAAGGACGGTGGCTGTCCCGCAGCGGGAGTGCTATAGGGAGAGCCAGAAGAATTGTGATGGGAGGGAGTAGAAGGCCACGGGAACATGTCGGCGGTGGTGGAGATGGCCGGTGCGAAGCTGACTATCCGGCCGCTGTCACTTACTTCATCTTCATCCTTCTTCTTGCGCTTCCGGCAGCCATAGTATGCCAAACCCAGAGAGACCATAATGGAAATACCTGCACCAACACCATAACGTTAATATCAAGTACCATAGATCATCCTGTCATATAGAAAGCAGGAGACATCTTTATTTTAGAATAAGAATGCAAATGTTTTATTATTATAACAATGTAATTTAGGAACTAAAAGTTAGAGATGCTTACATTTCGAAAAAAAAATAAAATCCGAAATCAAATATGAAATATTCTCTTCACTTTACATCAATATTTTGCAATTCCGTTATTTTATTAGGCTTTACTGATTTTTATCGACACGTCATTTTGTATTACGAGACAAAAAAGTGAGAAATGGGGAGGATAGATATATCCCCACAGAAGTAAGACAAGTAACATAGAAGATGGAAGACAGAAGTAAGACAGAAGTCAGATAGGCGAGGTTTAGAAGCCATACATATGCTGACTTGATATCCATGAAGGCGTCAACATCAATCACTGGCCAAGAAGGTGAAGCCTGCGTGTGCTCGGGCTACATTTTTATTAAAAAAATTATACAACTACAAATCGGAAAAGATGGCATGCAAATGTTGAGCATATGTCTGTAAGTGCAACATTATAGAAAGTAACGTAGTTGAATTTAAAAGTGGACAAAAGAAAAAAAAGATAACAGGAGAATAAGAAGGAAAACGATACTCACATCCAAATGCCATAAAAATAGTTCCAGTGGCCTTGTTGGGGCCTTCTGAGGTGCGGTTGGACTGGCCGAAGCTGTTGGTGAGGACGCTGATGCTGGAGAAGAGGAAGGCGCCACCCAGGATAGCCAGGCTAGCCGATAGTCTCACTACCCACTTCGGTGCCCACACTAGCCCGCCTCCCTGTCACAGACACACACACGTCCATTACTGAATGCTTTTTAAGAAGCATTAAGACACGAATATTCACAGGACAAAAAATCGATTATATACACCGAGTCCAGCCCCTTATCCCTTGTATTTATATTCCTTGTGTTTTACGAAACTGTGAACATTTCGTCTTCTCGTTGATCTTTGGATTATCAACGAGACACCAACACGTCTGTGTGCTCTTCTTTAGCTAGTGACTAAAACTCCTGATGTTGATTATGTTGAGCTAGTAGGCTAAAAATCATAATACCACAGCTGGAACTGTTAACAATATACCCACAAATTGGAGGTAAATCATTAGACAATCTTTCAGTCGTCCTGGATCATTATTATGAAAAAGAGAGTAGGCCAGACTTCTGTAATTTGCCTTCCCTGGTAAAAATTTACAAAAGAAAAATAATATCTTTAGTCCACTGGATATTAAATTTATTTTTTTTTGTTTGTTTAACTATGGTCTTCTCTTTCATGTTGGAGACCATAGCCATCACATAAGTTGGTCCTCCTCCGAAGCTATGTATCCCTCTCCTTGCCTTCACCGATGCCGTCTTGTAGAATACTCCTTTATACACATTCCTAACATGAGTCTTAATCCTGGTTTTGTCTCTGTTGATGCTTGCCTTTCCTGACCCTGGCTTTCACCGCACCGCAACTCAGATGTCTCCTTACTTCATCTGATCTCTCTTTTCTCCCTCGTTAGTGGCTTGATAATGATTCAGGACACCCTGAAATGTCGTCTAGACATTTATCTTTAATTTGTGGGTTGGATGCTAATCTGACAGCATTTCTGGGGAGAAGAAATGTGTGTTGACGAGGACGGTGTGAATGTGGTGAAGCATGTATCGGGAGATGCGAAAGGTCCTGAGGTGTGGAGATTTCGTGCATGAGAAAGGTACTGATGTTGAGTTGGGGTGAACATTTGACGGGGAAAGGAAATTATGGTGAAAATTAAAGAAAGAAGAAATAAGTACAGCTTCTGTGGAATAACGTGTTAATATGGAATGAGAGAGATGGCGTGAACACTGTGAGTGTAGAATGAGAAAGGGAGTTTATAATTACATGATAGTGTGGAATGAAGGAGAGTGATTGAGCAAAATTAATGGAAAAAAAGAAACGTTGGTGTGGATTGAGGGATATATAGTGCACTCAGGTTGTGGAGGTGTGCAGTTTATATAATACAGAGGTGTGGAGGTGTGCAAGGAGGGAGAACACTCACAGTACCTCCTGAGTTTCTGCTGGTGTGCTAAGTGGAACCTCTGGCGTTTGTTGAACACCCTCTGAAATAACGGAAATACAAGTTAGTTATTTCAAGATATGTAGAAACACCGGCCATAGCGGTATACGGCAACACAGCTTATTAAAGGTATCGTGCGTGAAATCAGAGGTTAGCTTCATGAAGGTATAAAAGGTATATAGAAACACCGGTCAATTTTACAAAGGTTAAAATAAACACAGGATAGCTTTATAAAGTAATATGAAAGCAAAAATTTACTCAGTAAAGGTACAGAAAAACAAAAGATAGCTACAATGTTTTTTTTTCGTTTGATAAAGGTATAAAGGAACAAATTTTACTTTATATTCATAGATGCACATGTGAGATTTATAAACTTTGACAAAGACACGTACAGTTCAAGGCATTAAATAAAGACATTAAATAAAGGCATTAAATAAAGGCATTAAATAAAGGAATCATTTCGCCACGAGTAACTTCTTCAGTCCTAATATAGAACCAAATACGCAAGAAACATACATAGTGGCGGGAGGCAGGCGACGTGAAGAAAGAGGATGGAGAAGATAGTGGTAGGACAATGAGTAACATCCGAAATTTATAAATAAATAGTTAAGAAATCAAGTACATGTAAAACACAAACAATAGGATTCTAAACAAAACCACATTGACTTTTTTTCCAACAAAAGGTTCCACCCATAGTCATAAAAATGTCTAAGATATTATAAGATTGAAAAAATGTTTAGGGCAGAAAATATATAAAACAAGCTACTTATTAATTTCTAAAAGAAATATTATCCAAACAAGGAAGGTAGAAATAGACATATTAAGGGAGAATTCTCATGATTTAACACAAGTAGAAGGCAACTTTAAATGTCGTTTCGGTCCGTCCTTGACCAGTATGAAGTTGCGACCGACAGTAGTCCACGATGGATTGAAATGTTGTCTAGAGTTTCTTTACGAAAGTGAGGCTTATTTGTGACCTGTTCCAGACACAATATTTTGACTCCAGGTCTCTCAGCAATAGAAATGCTACTTTAAAGTAAAATAAAAAAAAACTGATGTTTTCGCATTGATATGAATAAAAGCTATAAATCTAAGGAATTATTCAACTAATTTTGAAAACACTGAAATACAGTATTCTGCAAACCTCACTTAGGGATCTTTCTGAAAGTTATGGAAGAGTACAACGACCTGTATTGGACTTACAACTAGAAGACAAAATTACAAATTTTTTTTTATTACAGACAAATACATACTCATTCACACACACACAAACACGTCAATACAGGATTCATTTACATCTGGAAAAATACATAAAACAATATTTTACAGGAAATCATCACGAAAATGCGATTAGTAATATCGAAAAAAAAAAATAATTTAACATGTCTATCTACCATAGGGGTGAACAAACACATAACAACACAGGTAATGTTCTGCAACAACAACCATAAGTAATTAAGTTTTCTTACTAATGTATGACTGTCTGTTGGCAGCAGCACGTGCTGAAAGTAAGAGGTCATACCTGTTAGTATTTCCCATATAGAACCTTAGTTTTTATTGGTATGAATGTACTAAATTTTCATACAAAACAAAGATAATAATTTGAAATTATGAGATTCATGTAAATATTGTACCTTTTTATCCCTTACTGAGAACAAAGGTGAAAAACGAGAAAAAAGTTAACATGAAATTTTAACAAAAATTATGTAATGATAAAGCTTTTAGAAAACGGCATGACACTACGTAGTTCCCAATATAGCAATACACGTCATAAAATTAGAAGAAGAAAAAGTGATGAAATGTGACAGAGGTAAAACGACAACTGATGAGCGTAGAGCCGCGTGGTACAAATCTATGCTAATCAGCACACCTATCGTCTCTTCCTTCTAAGGAAGATGAACGACGGTGACTCTCAAAGGTATAACACAGACGTCAAGATCTCAATGTATACATTATTCATCAATAAAGGTTCGCTAGTTGGCTTCCAGAGTTTGTTTCGTCGAAAACGAGTCTCTCTGGGTTACATCTAAAATCGCATTCTGTGTTTACAACTTTTCCATTTTTGCTATATTTAAAACGGCCATTTAAAAAATATATTTATATTTTGAAACAGTCGACAAGATATTAATTTCTGTTATTACGTTTTTGAAAAATGCAGGCGTGATAAACTAAGCGTACGTGGCTTCCTGCCACTTTCTAAAGCCTCTGGCAAGTGAGAATACAAATGACTGCACGGGCTTACTGTTGTGATTCTCAGTAATATTTAAGTCAGTGAAGTGAACGTGAACATCATGAACATTCACTTTTGCTTCATGGTGAAAGTGACGGTGAATGATCCCACACATTTATTTACAGAGGAAAAAATGCTCACGAAAAATTTGCTATATGCAGTATTCAGAATTGAAAATTACGTAGCAAATACATTTGATTTTAAATTGAAATTTGTGTAAGTGAATTATTTGTAGTAGTAGGAACGGCAGTAGTAATAACAGCATAATAAGAGGCATAGCATGCGATAGTAGAGGTAATAAATAAGGAGCCCTATTAGTAGAAGTTGAAATATTATAATAGCAGTAGCAACAGAACTAGCAACTAGCAGAGAAGTAGCTGTGCAAATATAGATCAGCTGCTGCAGAACTGCAACTAGCAGAGTACTAGTTATAGTGTGAGGAGCAGGAATAACAGCAGAAGGTATACTGTTCAAGATTTTAGTTTTTGAGGTCGTGGTAAAACTGTACTACAGATTGCAGGAGCACCAGCGACACCAACAAGAAAAGTAACAGCAGCAGTAGAAGTAACAGCAACACTAACAACAAATTAATAAAATCCACTGACAGCTAAGATGAGAATTTTATCGCGTAATCTCTCATGATATTTGTTATGTAAATTATAAAAAAATGAGGATTTTTATATTTTTTAGAGCAAAGATGAATCTCGATGTACTAAAAAAAATAAAATAACCCGGCAATCTTTTACCCAACAGAATGAAGACTATGCATAATATATCTTTATATATTTATTCACTACCAAAATATATCTTTAATATTAATAATAAAAAATGCTACATGCAAATGCTTTCATATTTACAGTGAATAAATGTATATATCATAATCGTAAATACTCAACATGCTAATTTATAAATAACTGAAAAAGTAACTTACATATTTTGTATATTAATGATATACATATATATATATGTATTATATATATATATATATATATATATATATATATATATATATATATATATATATATATATATATATATATAATCACAACTGACGAACCAAAAATGATATGACTAATTCCATATAAACCCGTAAATGAAAAAGGAATTCCAAATGCGGATTATATTTCTACCCGATTACCACGTTGTTTAACGCTACACACTGAAGTTATACGATAAGATAGCAATTACTATAGGTGATATTTGCATAATTTTAATTTATTAAGCAATCACAAAGCTAAATTGTAGGCTAAAAAAATTATAGTCTGTATACATACAGTAATTATACGATATCACAAAAATTATTCCGTCTACATAACTGTATCAGACACAATAAAAATTATAGATAAAAAGTATTAGATGAAACACTAGTAGAATCGTATTACATGAAACATTACCAATGTGGGCAGTGAAAATTACAGTACATAAAACAGATGCTTTCACGTAAATAATATAGCAATCTACAAATATTATTTGTTGGGGATTTTATTTTATTCCGAACACTATCATATATATATATATATATATATATATATATATATATATATATATATATATATATAAAGTTTACACAGCATGCAGTTCCTTACAGTACGTATAACCTTCCTCTCTAAAGCACATTAACGAAATGTACATAATGTGATATGGACCTTAACTAAAATATATTTAACAAACGAAACAAAATATAAACAAATATATATATATATATATATATATATATATATATATATATATATATATATATATATATATATATATATATATATATATATATAAATATATATATGTCGTGCCGAATAAGTAAAACTGGTCAGTTAGCAAAAACTCATTTAAAATTAAGTCCTTTCTAAAAATTTCTCTTTTACGTTTAAAATTATATTTTTTCATTTATGTTAATGTGAAAATTAGTAATTTTGTAATAAAAGAACCTTAGATAACTTACCTGACGTTATTATAACAAGCGCAATTCAATTTAGCCCAATCCAACTAAATATATTTTAGATAAGTTTACAATAATTTACTAATAAACAAAATGAAATATATTTTTTCGTTAGGTTCAGAATGATTTTTGTGAAATTATGGCATACACAAATTTTCACTTGCCTTATTCGGGGTTGTTTTTTAAGCCAAAGTCGCAAGTTTTAACTATTCGGCACGACATATATATATATATATATATATATATATATATATATATATATATATATATATATATATATATATATATATATATATATTAGTATATGGTTTGAATGTGAAGTTATTCCATAGAGTACAACAATGATGAATATATTTTCTAAAGGCTTCAGCAACTCACTGCAACATGCAATTGGCATATACTCATTATGGAACAACGTAAGAATTTAAAAAAAAAAATCACAGTAACCGGAGAGAAACCATTTCGAGATCAAACACAAAAACCACGAGAATTCATTTATAAAAATTAATGACACGGTCGTGTGAATCCGCTGTCAAAAGATCGAATCCCACGTACTCCTTAAAACTGTTTTAATACCTGTTTATTGTGATCATACTGCATATATATATATATATATATATATATATATATATATATATATATATATATATATATATATATATATATATATATGCAGTAAGATATCACAGTAGACAGGTGATATCACAATATGCAAAATAACCACTGCGAAAAATAGCGATTTTTTCAAATGCTTTCGTGATTTCTCACATTATCAAGTTCCTGGACAATGTGAGAAATCACGAAAGCGCTTGGAAATAAACTATTTTTTCTCACAGTGGTTATTTTGCATATACGTATATATAAAATCATCTTTATTAGTCAACATTCATTATAGATTTTATAAACAGGGAAGACGACAGACAAATAGCAGGGGACACAACAGAGGTACAATGATATGATGGTACTGAGCATCGCTGGTCGTGCGGGGTATGATAGCTATACATTTGCTTACTGTTGAATGACCGTCTGTTTGTGTCAGTGCGAGCTGCTGTGGAGAAAAGCAATGGATATTAACATTTTGTCACATAAAAATTAAACATAATAATTATCTTAAAACTCATTCGAATACTTTCTTTCCCAACATCAAACTGGTTCAAGGTTCACCTTGTTTCCTTCTGTTTACTCCTGCCTTAGGAAGTACTCTGATGAGCACTGAAACTCTCGCTAGGAGACGTCTCATTGTACTTTCCAACTCCGGGTTCTTCAGTCTTGCTTCTGACAGATGTTCTGAGATCTCTCTCGACTTGATCACTGCCCCTAATGCACAACAAAAATTTAAGCCCACGTTCAAAATGACTCACAGTTCTCCTTATGTGACCTTCATAAGTGCTTTGGATATGTCATGGGTTGAAAATTGCAACTTTCTAGCAAATTAACCTAATTAACAAATGTTTAGTAACTATAATTCTAAGACTGGCCGAAATGCACTGAATAAACTAAAGCTTTTTATAAAGTTTGCTAATTATGTTAACTAATTCTGTGTCATTTGTATTCTTGTTGTAGGGAAATAAGAATTATCAGTTTTCAGTTATGGTTGACCAAGGTTCCAGGACGATATTTTTATAATAAAATGTACGAAGTATTTGCTTACGTGTCGTTATCCAGAAAAATAGAAGTTGAAACCTGTAGTGTCAGGCTTTAAATGATGGATTAAGTGTATCACCAGTCATTACTTGTCCTCACTCTCATATTATTATCATTACCATTATCATTACTCTCATGTCATTAACACTACCATCATCACCATCACCATTATCATTACCACTATCACCATCACCACTATCATTACCACAGTTATCAACTCCACTGTTAACGTCATCACTCTAATCACCATTAACAATACTGTCGCTACCATCAACACCACTATCACCTTCATCACTCTCATCATTATCATCATTACCACCACCACCACTGTCTCCACTATCATCAGCACTACTGTCACCTTCACTATCATCATCATCATTACCACCTCTATCACTCCCATCATCTCAGTAAATACCCATGTTCCTCTGGTAACTGGGTCACGAGACACATTTTGGTCTGTGTTCGAACACCAAGATAGGCAGTGACGTGATACAGTGTTCGGACGTTTCTGGTCTCACCTTTTGGAATCAGCTTATCGAATTCCCTAAATTGATTAGTTTTTCTGGTAAGTGATACTTTATTCCCTTCAATTTTTATAACCCCGAATTTTAATTTACGTGTAATGTATATCAAATTTATGTGTTTTGTTTAACAGAATTACTTCTCCCTCAATATATTGAAATAACGAGTTCTCCGATGTACAAAAACCTCGAATGTCATTTAACCGAACAGTTCGTATTGTTATTTTTCCACTGCTGCAACAAAAGGCTACATTAATTAACTTCACAAAGAATTCCTAGGATTGATATTAGTTGTTAGTTTATTCGTCAGGAAAAAAAGCCCCTGGTGCGGGTCTTTGTCATAAGATGAATCGTCGTTCATTGATGCTGGCTTTGTGGTGGGGTTGTGGCAGCAGCAGCGACCACCGTTTGCCGGTGGTGAACTCGGTAATGGAGACCGAGGTTACGTCCACTAATCGTGGTTCGGTATCTGATGAGTCAGGCTGTCATAGTCTCTGCCTGACTGGGTAAAATGTTGTGAGCCAGTGAGACCTTTCATGATAATTTCTTTGCATGCTGACAAAGGTGCCGCTTCGTGGCTCATTATCGAAGCTCCGGGATTCGAGCCTAGAGCAGGTGAAGAGGATGAGCCTTCTTACCCGTGTTAACCTAACAGGAAATAGATACCCAAGTGTTAGCCGACTGGATTGCATCTCAGGAGGGTGGTAATGTATCTTAGGGCTGAACGTTGAAAGGCGTAGAGGTAGAACAAGAGCTCCCAGCTTGCAAATTCAGCTGTCGAAAACAAAAGAATACCCACATTTCAGAAACTGGGTCTGAACAACTACAACAAAAACCTTGGCAACACAACATTACAAACAGGCATTGTTTATCAGCAGTATAAAATACCTGTAATACTTATAAAACCATCTCGGTGGCTCGCTAAATCACCTTCCCCAGCATGAAATATTCTCCCAAATACCTTGTGATGTTATAGCATTCAAGGTCTTGTACCCACTTAACTACTAATAATTAACTTTCTCTAGAATATTTCTTAGCATAAAATCCTTACAGAGAAAAATAATTAGCGGTTACATGTTAAAGAAAGGCTAGACAATACCTGACAATGAGACTACAAGCTCACTTTTTTTTACTTGTTTGATCTTGTTATCTGTTGAGAACTTGTATCTGGAATCGTGAGACAAAACTAGCAGTAAACAATTATACAATATGACCCCACGTGACTCATACCGTGGCAGTGAACAGTTATACAACATGAACCTCAGTGACATATTACAGTGATAAGGATACAGAAAATATAATCCATTAATATTGACGTAATATTTCAGCAGTGTAATGGTGCGGACTCCTGAGCCATAATGCACAACATGCCTAGCAGAAATTTGTTTTGTTTAATTCTAGACTGTGAAGTGCCGCTCACCTGAGAGTTTCAGCAAATTTTGTTTTACCTAATTAGCTAGCACACAAGAACTGCTAGAGCCTACGTAAACTACGCCACTAGGCTCTGACTAACTCTCCGCCACTACTGCTCTACAACTGATTTTCCCTAAAAAAAAAAAAAGATCCTGGGGCCAGCATATATATGGATTCCTGGTCATGTGGCCCAAGGTTTAGTTTTCATCTCTCCCTTACTTTATATT
>NC_091339.1:67500-157500 GCF_038502225.1 Cherax quadricarinatus
AGATAAGAAGGGAGGCCCAAAGACAATATGAAAATGACATAGCAGCGAAAGCCAAATCTGACCCGAAACTGTTGTACAGCCACATCAGGAGGAAAACAACAGTCAAGGACCAGGTAATCAGGCTAAGGAAGGAAGGAGGAGAGACAACAGGAAATGACCGGGAAGTATGTGAAGAACTCAACAAGAGATTCAAAGAAGTGTTCACAGAGGAGACAGAAGGGACTCCAGAAAGACGGAGAGGTGGGGCACACTACCAAGTGCTGGACACAGTGCACACAACCGAGGAAGAAGTGAAGAGGCTTCTGAGTGAGCTAGATACCTCAAAGGCAATGGGGCCAGATAACATCTCCCCATGGGTATTGAGAGAGGGAGCAGAGGCGCTATGTGTACCCCTAACAACAATATTCAATACATCTATCGAAACAGGGAGATTGCCTGAGGCATGGAAGACAGCAAATGTAGTCCCAATCTTCAAAAAAGGAGACAGACATGAAGCATTAAACTACAGACCAGTGTCACTGACATGTATAGTATGCAAAATCATGGAGAAGATTATCAGGAGAAGAGTGGTGGAACACCTAGAAAGGAATGATCTCATCAACAGCAGCCAGCATGGTTTCAGGGACGGGAAATCCTGTGTCACAAACCTACTGGAGTTCTATGACATGGTGACAGCAGTAAGACAAGAGAGAGAGGGGTGGGTGGATTGCATTTTCTTGGACTGCAAGAAGGCGTTTGACACAGTTCCACACAAGAGATTGGTGCAAAAACTGGAGGACCAAGCAGGGATAACAGGGAAGGCACTACAATGGATCAGGGAATACTTGTCAGGAAGACAGCAGCGAGTCATGGTACGTGGCGAGGTGTCAGAGTGGGCACCTGTGACCAGCGGGGTCCCGCAGGGGTCAGTCCTAGGACCAGTGCTGTTTCTGGTATTTGTGAACGACATGACGGAAGGAATAGACTCTGAGGTGTCCCTGTTTGCAGATGACGTGAAGTTGATGAGAAGAATACACTCGATCGAAGACCAGGCAGAACTACAAAGGGATCTGGACAGGCTGCAGAACTGGTCCAGCAATTGGCTCCTGGAGTTCAATCCCACCAAGTGCAAAGTCATGAAGATTGGGGAAGGGCAAAGAAGGCCGCAGACGGAGTACAGTCTAGGGGGTCAGAGACTACAAACCTCACTCAAGGAAAAAGATCTTGGGGTGAGTATAACACCAGGCACATCTCCTGAAGCGCACATCAACCAAATAACTGCTGCAGCATATGGGCGCCTAGCAAACCTCAGAACAGCATTCCGACATCTTAATAAGGAATCGTTCAGGACCCTGTACACCGTATACGTTAGGCCCATATTGGAGTATGCGGCACCAGTTTGGAACCCACACCTAGCCAAGCACGTAAAGAAACTAGAGAAAGTGCAAAGGTTTGCAACAAGACTAGTCCCAGAGCTAAGAGGTATGTCCTACGAGGAGAGGTTAAGGGAAATCAACCTGACGACACTGGAGGACAGGAGAGATAGGGGGGACATGATAACGACATACAAAATACTGAGAGGAATTGACAAGGTGGACAAAAACAGGATGTTCCAGAGATTGGACACAGTAACAAGGGGACACAGTTGGAAGCTAAAGACACAGATGAATCACAGGGATGTTAGGAAGTATTTCTTCAGCCACAGAGTAGTCAGTAAGTGGAATAGTTTGGGAAGCGATGTAGTGGAGGCAGGATCCATACATAGCTTTAAGCAGAGGTACGATAAAGCTCACGGCTCAGGGAGAGTGACCTAGTAGCGATCAGTGAAGAGGCGGGGCCAGGAGCTCGGACTCGACCCCCGCAACCTCAACTAGGTGAGTACAACTAGGTGAGTACACACACACAGATACACACACACACATACACACACACACACACACACGCACACACACATACACACACACACAGATACACACACACACAGATACACACACACACACACACACACACACACACACACACACACACACACACACACACACACACACACACACACACACACAGATACACACACACACACACACACACACACACACACACACACACACACACACACACACACAGATACACACACACACACAGATACACACACACACACACACACACACACACACACACACACACACACATACACACACGCACACATACACACACGCACACACACACACAAAGAATGAACATGTTAAGGAAATACAGAGGTCAGACATACATTAATAGAGAAAGTGCATTGCGTTGTTACAAAACGTTGATTTTTACCCGGTGATGGTCTCTTGATCCAAGAAACTGGGCCTAGCCTCCATTTCCTTGGATCGTATCCAATTGTCACCCATTCCCCCACCTTCCCTAGTCGCTGTATGACCCCCTACGGGTTTAGCGCTGTCCCAAGACTGCAGTAATATAATCAAGACGTCACTTTGATGGCAAGTGCCAATGTTTACTTACTGGCAAGTTGCAGTTACAAATAAAAGATGGCATCCACTGTTTTTGTTACCTACAAGCGGGTAACCTTTTTTTTACTTAGAGGAAGCACTGTTTTTGTTACTTATAGGAGGGTAACCACTGCTCTTGTTACCTATAAAATGAAAGCTACTGTTTTTTTATCTATAAGATAGCAAGCACAATCTTTGTTTGCTTGATTTTTTACCAAAAAGATGGTAACCATTCTTTTTTTGTTACCTAGAAGATGGAAACATCAGTTTCTGTTACTTTAAAAAATAGTAACCGCTTTTTTTTTATCAGTAGACACCTCTGTCCTTGTTATTTGTTATACATAAAAATAGAACTATATACACAATGAAAGCTATTTTTGTTTAATAACATAGATACTACAAAGAACAAAGACAACCAAGGGAGCAAAGACATTAATAGGGAAAAAAGACAGTAGGAACAAGGACACTCAGGGAACAGATAACATAAGTAAGAACAAGAACACTCAGGGAGCACAGGACATTAGTAGGAGCAAGGACACTCATGGACATTCAGGGAACAGAGGACACTAACTAGTAGGAACAAGGACACTAATGAGAATAAGAACACTGCACAGAACAAGGACACCAGCTTGAACAGGGGAATATGGATATTAAAGGGAGCAAGGACACCAGAATGAACAAGGAAACTACAGGCAACAAAAACACTAGAAGAAACAGAGCCATTAAAGGAAGAAAGTCCACCACTGGGAACAAAAACACTGCCAAAAAAAGTCGACACTGGAGAAAACATGATCGCTCCAGGTAAAAAAGACTTTGATAACTTGTTGGTGATTTGTGTTAATAACAAATAGGGGAAACGTGATGTATAATTCTCAACGACAAAGTTAACGAAACTCTCAGTATCGTTAAGTATCGTTAATTCAGTGTGAGCCTCGTTCCCAATGACTGTTTACCTTGATTGCTTTGTCAGGTTTAAAGCCTATCGATTAGTAGAGGGGAAAAACAGGAGCCTGAATATTAAGATAATATCCCTAATATTCAGAAAATATCCCAAATATTCAGATAATATCCCTAATATTCGGATAATATCCCCAATATTCATATATCCCTAATATTCAGATAATATCCCCAATATACATATATTCCTCATATTCAGAAAATATCCCAAATATTCAGATAATATCCCTAATATTCGGATACTATCCCCAATATTCATATCCTAATATTCAGATAAAATCCCTAATATTCATATATCCCTAATATTCAGATAATATCTCTAATATTCAGATATCCCTAAAATAGGGATTAAACTCTCAGAATATATGCAATGAGAGATATACACGTCTGGGCGTATATGCAATGAGACATATACACATCTCGGTGTATATGCAGTGTGAGATATACACTCGGTGTATATGCGCTGTAAGATATATTCCCCTCAAAGATAAATCTAATGGTATACTGAAGAATGACGTTTCGCTCGAGCTTTAGTCAAGTAAGGCTCGTCAGGAAACAGGTCAAGAGTTTCCTGAAGTGGGTCTTAATATGATGACCAATCACTGGAGCTTTTAGTCATCTGACCGAGGCCTTCCGCTGGTTTACTGGTCCATCCTTTTAAAAAGGGATAGTATGGTTGTGTTGGTCTTTTCTTCAGAATAACTGGAATTTGTATATAAATAACCAATCCTTGACAGACAGTGATTTGCATTATCACAGCAGAAGCACCGACCATCCAGGGAAATAAGTGCCCCTGAGTGGTAGGCACAGCGACTGACGGAAACTGTCAAAAACTACTAGCTGATTATGCCAAAGTGACTGACGCTCTGTGCCAAACTGATTGGCAAACTCGGAGACTGACAGTGACAAAAACGGGGACCAAACAACTACAGTTTTGATAAACTCTACAACACTAAGATGTGTGTTTACTTAAACATCAAGAGGAACAACATTTCTTGTCAAATGTTTTCAAAACACCAAGTGGGTTCAAAGGGATTTTATCAGTGATGACAATTTTTTAAAGCTTTCTCGTTAAGAAAGGGAGGATAATACACATAATGGGAAAGTGCTGTGCATTTTTTTAAAGGGGAAAACAAACACGTTTGCTTACTAGTGAACGACCTCCTGTTTGGGTCAGTACGAGGAGCTGAAAAAATATACAGTGATTATTGGTCTTTGATATACGTAGTTTACAAATTAATAGATCATTATATAAATCATTATGCAAGCCATTATGTAAACCATTATTAATGCCGAAAGTTTAAGTGGACGGAATCGAGCAAATAACAAAATAAAATATCTTGCAAAGGCAAGATATCAGTAACAGTATATAAAAGATTAGAATTATATTACCATACTTTATTGGACATATGAAAGAGAAGAAGTTACTTGTGTAATAGTCGCTAAATAAAACGATTTGTAGTCATAAAAAGCAGCGAACTACAAAACAGCTAACATGGGCATGACACTTAGATACGGTGAATGTCTTTATTAACGACATTTTCAGCCATTGATGGGACAAACATTGTGTTTAATAAAGATATTTAATGTGTTTGACGAAGGACATATACTGATGGCAATAAAGTTAGTTATCTACTGTGTCGGACAAATACTGATAGTAATACAGGTATCACCTGTATTTAAGTGTCATTTATTCCACCATGTAGTTATTTATATATTATTCCACTATCATATATGACATTTCGAAAGTAGAAAATACACGTAACACGTACACAATACACAAATAACCCACACATAGAAGAGAGGAGCTTACGACGACGTTTCGGTCCGACTTGGACCATTTACAAAGTCACACTAACGAGAAGTAGAGCAGGACGGGTATATATAGGCAGGAAGAGGTAGTGGTGGTAGTAGTAGTAATGAGAAGTAGAGCAGGACGGGTATATATAGGCAGGAAGAGGTAGTAGTAGTAGTAGTAGTAGTAATGAGAAGTAGAGCAGGACGGGTATATATAGGCAGGAAGAGGTAGTAGCAGTAGTAGTAGTAGTAGTAGTAGTAGTAATGAGAAGTAGAGCAGGACGGGTATATATAGGCAGGAAGAGGTAGTAGTAGTAGTAGCAGTAGTAGTAGTAGTAGTAGTAGTAATGAGAAGTAGAGCAGAACGGGTATATATAGGCAGGAAGAGGTAGTCGTAGTAGTAGTAGTAGTGGCGGAGATGGGGAAAGTAAGGAGGAGGAGCCAGTCAAATACAAAGAAAGGGGGCTAGGTGCAAGGGAGCTAGGTGCCCACAGAGGGAGAGCAAGAACACAGAGGTGGGGGGCGAGGGGAAATAATGAAATAATGAACGAACAGAAACACAAGACAGAAGAAAGACAACCCAGAAGAGAAAAAAAGGAAAGAGGAAAGGGAAAGAGGGAAAAGAAGAAAAAAGGAGGAATCAGGTTAGGTCACGGGTGTTCTGAAGTTTGGAGCATTTTACAATGTAGTGGGAGAGAAAGGCATCTACAGAGACGAAGCCAGGACTAAGATTCATACAAGAAAAGTTGTGTATTAGGGAGGATTCAACCAGACGGCGACTGTTAAAGTTGGAAGTAGGGAAGACAGTATTAGCAAAAGACCACGTAACACGTAAATTGTTGTTACTTAAAGAAAGGATAAAACCAAAACTTAGCAATTAATATAGTGCCAAAAACAAAAGGAACAAGAGCTCTGTTGTCGTGTGGCAACAGATAGTAAATGATCAGCCTGCTGAGTCGCTAACAATGGCTGAGGAAACAGTACAGATATTGCCTAAAATAGTGATATAGAGACCTAGTAATTATACACAGATGACTGGTGCGAGAAGACCAACGAGTGTATTTGAGTAAGAAAGAACACATATGCTAACTTGGTACATCAGTTGAAGCCGGTGTGACTAAATTTCTTTTACTTACTATGCAATGACCGTCTGTTTGGGTCACTACGAGAAGCTGAAAGTAGTTAAATAGAAATTGTGTTACATTATATTGTTTACGTATATATATATATATATATATATATATATATATATATATATATATATATATATATATATATATATATATATATATATATATATATATATATATATATATATATAGTAACATGAAAAATTTATCCAAGGTCAATTTATTATAATTCAGAATTTGTAATTATAAACTATTATTAAAATCTATAAAATATTACATAGACCTAGTATATCGAACAACAAATCTGTTACAGGTTAACATTAATAATGAAAGCTAAAATATTGTTAAGGGTAAAGTGACATACCAAAGACAGAATGTTAGCTGAGCGTGGAGTCAGGCAGCGACTGACCTAACGCGCACGCCAGATCAATAGAGGCCGACTAAATCTAAAGGACCTGAACATCTATTGCAATGTCAATAATCTGATTGCTGACACAGTGACACTAAGTACAGATCTAAGCTGTCAGACATACACACACTATAAAAGTTCTATGTCTAACCTATTTTGATGCATTTGCTATAATTTTCAAGTCATTACCACAAGGTGTATGAACTCTAGTCTCAGAATGTAGTCTGGTCACAGACCGGGCCACTGGGGCGTTGACCCCCAATACCCTCTCCAGGTATACTCCCCAGGTATACTCTCTAGGTATTACGATTGAAAAAGATGTTGTAGCTAGTTTAGTGAGGTTCCTGTATGACATACTTCGATCTTCACATATTCTGATTTTGACTTTTCTAAAAGTGATACCGTCAAAGAACTAATCAATTGATAAATGATGCTTAAACGTTTACGTAGCATAATTGTAAATATGTAAATATTCTCCCAAGACCTGCAATTGAGCTGCTGCATTAAGAAACACTGCTTTAAATTAAATTTAAATTCACCTTTGTGAAACCTTTAACTTTTGGAAGTCGTTTTAGTTATAATGATGGTGAACGATCAATGAAAATCGTATTTAATACCGGACCATAGACGAAAAAAAAATTCTTTCCAATTTGCTTAAATATAACGTGGAGTTTCATGCAATATATATATATATATATATATATATATATATATATATATATATATATATATATATATATATATATATATATATATATATAAATATATATATATATATATATATATATATATATATATATATATATATATATATATATATATATATATATATATATATATATATATATATATGGTACATTAAGAATATACATCAATTACGTGAAGAACATAGGTACAATACTTTATGGACATAATTACAATACGATAAGGACGTAGGAACAATATATTAAGGACATATAACCAATACACTGAGGAGGAGTATACCATATATTAAGGACATAGTAGGTACAATACACACAAAGGACATAATTACGGTACATTAAGGACCAACACGACTATCAACAAGATCACTCATACAAGATCACACAATAGATCATACACAACATTATACTCATTGTATGAAAGAACACATACACAAGGTCACAGAAGATCACAGAGAAGTTCACACACAAGATCACACAAGTCACACAAAAGATCACACACACAAGCTCACACAAGTCACACAAAAGATCACACACACAAGCTCACACACACGATCACACACAAGTTCACACACACGATCACACACAAGATCACACACACAAGCTCACACACACGATCACACACAAGTTCACACACACGATCACACACAAGATCACACACAAGGTCACACACAAGATCACACACAAGGTCACACACAAGGTAACACACAAGATCACACACAAGGTCAAACGCAAGATCACACACAAGTTCATACATAAGATCACACACAAGATCACACGCAAGTTCACACGCAAGGTCACGCACAAGATCACACACAAGATCACACACAAGATCACACACAAGATCACACGCAAGATCACGCGCAAGATCATACACAACATCACACACAAGAACACACACAAGATCACACGCAAGATCACACGCAAGATCACACACAAGATGACACACACAAGTTCACACGCAAGATCACACACAAGAACACACACAAGATCACACACAAGATCACACATAAGTTCATACACAAGATCACACACAAGATCACACATAAGTTCATACACAAGCTCTGACACAAGATCACACATAAGTTCATACACAAGATCACACACAAGATCACACACAAGCTCACACATAAGTTCATGCACAAGCTCAGACACAAGATCACACATAAGTTCATACACAAGATCACACACAAGATCACACACAAGCTCAGACACAAGATCACACACAAGGTCACACACAAGATCACACACAAGATCACACACAAGATCACACACAAGATCACACACAAGATCACACACAATATCAAACACAAGATCACACAAAAGTTCACACACAAGATCACACACAAGGTCACACACAAGATTACACACAAGATCACACACAATATCAAACACAAGATCACACACAAGATCATACAAGATTACACACAAGATCACACACAATATCAAACACAAGGTCACACACAAGATCACACACAAGATCACACACAAGATCACACACAATATCAAACACAAGATCACACACAAGATCATACAAGATTACACACAAGATCACACACAATATCAAACACAAGGTCACACACAAGATCACACACAAGATCACACACAAGATCACACACAATATCAAACACAAGTTCACACACAAGATCACACAAGAGATCACACACAAGATCACACGCAAGATCACACGCAAGATCACAAGCAAGGTCACACACAAGATCACACACAAGGTCACACACAAGATCACAAGGTCACACGCAAGATCACACGCAAGATCACACACACAAGATCACACAAAGGTCACACACAACATCGCACACAAGTTCACACGCAAGATCACAAACAAAGTTACACACAAGATCACACACAAGCTCACATACAAAATCACACACAAGGTCACACACGTCACACACAAGTTCACACGCAAGGTCACACGCATTTCATACGCAAGTTCACACACAAGATCACACACAAGGTCACACATAAAATCACACACAAGCTCAGACACAAGATCACACACAAGATCACACAAAGGTCACACACAAGGTCACACACACAAGTTCACACGCAAGATCACACACACAAGTTCAGACACAAGATCACACACAAGATCACACACAAAATCACACACAAGATCACACACAAGGTCACACACATCACACACAAGTTCACACGCAAGGTCACACGCATTTCACACGCAAGTTCACACACAAGATCACACACAAGGTCACACATAAAATCACACACAAGCTCAGACACAAGATCACACACAAGATCACACAAAGGTCACACACAAGGTCACACACACAAGTTCACACGCAAGATCACACACACAAGTTCAGACACAAGATCACACACAAGATCACACACAAAATCACACACAAAGTCACACACAAGATCACACACAAGGTCACACATAAAATCACACACAAGCTCAGACACAAGTTCACACACAAGATCATGCACAAGTTCACACACAAGTTCACACACAGTCACACACAAGGTCACACACAAGATGACACACAAGATGACACGCAAGATCACACACAAGGTCACACACAAGATCACACACAAGACCACACACAAGATCACGCAAGAGATCACACACAAGATCACACACAAGATAACACGCAAGATCACACACAAGATCATACACAGTCACACACAAGGTCACACAAAAAATTACACACAAGATCACACGCAAGATCACACACAAGATCACACACAAGATCACACACAAGCTCACACGCAAGATCATACACAAGATCACACGTAAGATCACACACAAGATCACACACACAAGATCACACACAAGTTCACACGTAAGATCACACATAAGGTCACACGCAAGATCACACACACGATCACACACAAGTTCACACACAAGATCACACACAAGGTCACACACAAGTTCACACACAAGATCACACACAAGGTCACACACAAGACCACACACAAGACCACACACAAGATCACGCAAGAGATCACACACAAGATCACACACAAGATGACACGCAAGGTCACACACAAGATCACACAAAATCGCACGCAAAGTCACACACAAGGTCACACACAAGATCACACACACAAGTTCACACACAAAATCACACTGAAGATCACACACAAGGTCACACACAGTCACACACAAGGTCACACACAAGATCACACACAAGGTCACACACAAGATCATACACATCACACACAAGGTCACACAAAAAATTACACACAAGATCACACGCAAGATCACACACAAGATCACACACAAGATCACACACAAGCTCACACGCAAGATCATACACAAGATCACACGTAAGATCACACACAAGATCACACACAAGATCACACACAAGGTCACACAATAGATCACACACAAGATCACACACAAGATGACACGCAAGATCACACACAAGGTCACACACAAGATCACACACAAGACCACACACAAGATCACGCAAGAGATCACACACAAGATCACACACAAGATGACACGCAAGATCACACACAAGGTCACACACAAGATCACACACAAAATCGCACGCAAAGTCACACACAAGGTCACACACAAGATCACACACACAAGTTCACACACAAAATCACACTGAAGATCACACACAAGGTCACACACAAGATCACACACAAGATCACACACAGGATCACACACACAAGTTCACACACAAAATCACACTGAAGATCACACACAAGATCACACACAAGATCACACACAAGGTCACACACAAGATCACACTGAAGATCACACACAAGATCACGCGCAAGATCACACACAAGTTCACACACAAAATTACGCTGAAGATCACACACAAGATCACACACAAGATCACACACAAGTTCACACACAAAATTACGCTGA
This sequence comes from Cherax quadricarinatus, assembly GCF_038502225.1. Classification (NCBI taxonomy): domain Eukaryota; kingdom Metazoa; phylum Arthropoda; class Malacostraca; order Decapoda; family Parastacidae; genus Cherax; species Cherax quadricarinatus. The sequence continues at coordinate 78,831 of NC_091339.1, forward strand.
AGATCACACACAAGATCACACACAAGATCACACACAAGATCACACACAAGGTCACACACAAAATCACACTGAAGATCACACACAAGATCACACACGAGATCACACACAAAGTCACACACAAGATCACACGCAAGATCGCACACAAGATCACGCGCAAGATCACACACAAGATCACACGCAAGATCACACACACAAGATCACACGCAAGATCACACAAGATCACACTCAAGCTCACACACAAGATAGCACAGAAAATCACACACAAGTTCACACGCAAAATCACAAACAAGATCACACGCAAGATCACAAACAAGATCACACACAAGAGCACATACAAGATCACATGCAAGATCACACTCAAATTCACACACCAGCAAACACACACAACACTCACAATATCACACAGAAGATCACACACCAGTACACTCACAAGATCACACAGAAGATCACACACCAGTACACTCACAAGATCACACAGAAGATCACACACCAGTACACTCACAAGATCACACAGAAGATTACACACCAGAACACTCACAAGATCACACAGAAGATCACACACCAGTACACTCACAAGATCACACAGAAGATCACACACCAGTACACTCACAAGATCACACAGAAGATCACACACCAGTACACTCACAAGATCACACAGAAGATCACACACCAGTACACTCACAAGATCACACAGAAGATCACACACCAGTACACTCACAAGATCACACACAAGATCACACACCAGTACACTCACAAGATCACACACAAGATCACACACCAGTACACTCACAAGATCACACAGAAGATCACACACCAGTACACTCACAAGATCACACAGAAGATCACACACCAGTACACTCACAAGATCACACAGAAGATCACACACCAGTACACTCACAAGATCACACAGAAGATCACACACCAGTACACTCACAAGATCACACTCAAATTCACACACCAGCAAACACACACAACACTCACAATATCACACAGAAGATCACACACCAGTACACTCACAAGATCACACACACACAAGATCATACACCACAACATTCACAAGACACACATAAATCAGCACATGTTCTTGCACAAGAACACTCAAAAGGTCACAAACACTGTCACTCACAGGACTGCACACAAGGTCACATAAGCTCACGCACAAGATCACACATACACACACACAAATCAGGGCAAGTGTTTATCGGCAAATGCCTTCGACTACTGGTAACTAACTACAAGGTCACAGACAAAATCACATTCGAGGTCATCCATAAGGTCACACAGGTCATTCCCAAGGTTACTTTTTAATTAATGCCACAGAGGAATTAACAGGGTGGACAGGGAGAGTCTGTAAGAGCGCGTCTCAGGTACACGAGGTCACAGCTGGAAGTTAAAAGCACAGATGAGTCACAGGGATGTTGGTAAATACTTATTCAGCCTTAGAGCGGTCAGCGAAGAGTCGGGGCCAAGGGCTGAGACTCGACCCCTGCAACCACAGTTAGTTGAGTACCTAAAGCTACACACAATAACACACACAGGGTCATTCACAACGTCACATACAAGGTCACCCAAAAGGCTCTTCACAAAGTCAGACACATGGTCACACATAGGGTCACAGCCACACACAAGTCCATCCACAAAGTCCCACACGAGGTCACACAAGCTCACACGATCACACACACACAAAGTCACCTACTAGGTCACACACAAGCTCGCCTGCAAGGTCAATTACAGTCACTCTTAAGGTCACCCACACGGTTACACACAAGGTAACGCACAAGGTCACATAAGGTTACATACACAAGGTCTCACACCAAGGTAATCAACCTGGCATTTAATCTGAGTCTAAGACGCAAGATAACATGCATTCATCTCGCCAGTAATAATTATAAATAATTAGTAATACTAATAATGATAATTAGTAACATTATTATTATTACTGTTATTATTAAAATTATCATTATTAAAAACAAATAGGAACACCTTTTACAGGAAAATTTCAAATTTCCCAGAATAGTGAAGAAGGGAAGACTAAAAAAAAAAGATAAGGGATGGAAAAATAGACAATTCGTTTTCTAAAAAAAAATAAAAAATAGTACATAGTACTCTGATACATCAACGGTAAAATACAGCGCATGATGTTCCTTACTGTTGAACGACCGTCTGTTTGGGTCAGTGCGAGGAGCTGGAAATAAACGTAATAGAGCTTTAGCACTGTTTTATGAAGGATGTCTTATGTATTCTGATAAAAATTTGAAGGCTATCTTTGGTAAACTATTGTCTCCTAGATGTGTGGTAAACTATTGTCTCTTAGATGTGTGGTAAACTATTGTCTCCTAGATGTGTGGTAAACTATCGTCTCCTAGATGTGTGGTAAACTATCGTCTCCTAGATGCGTGGTAAACTATCGTCTCCTAGATGCGTGGTAAACTATCGTCTCTTAGATGTGTGGTAAACTATCGTCTCCTAGATGTGTGGTAAACTATCGTCTCCTAGATGCGTGGTAAACTATCGTCTCTTAGATGTGTGGTAAACTATCGTCTCTTAGATGTGTGGTAAACTATCGTCTCTTAGATGTGTGGTAAACTATCGTCTCTTAGATGTGTGGTAAATTATCGTCTCCTAGATGTGTGGTAAATTATCGTCTCCTAGATGTGTGGTAAATTATCGTCTCCTAGATGTGTGGTAAATTATCGTCTCCTAGATGTGTGGTAAATTATCGTCTCTTAGATGTGTGGTAAATTATCGTCTCCCAGATGTGTGGTAAATTATCGTCTCTTAGATGTGTGGTAAATTATCGTCTCCTAGATGTGTGGTAAATTATCGTCTCCCAGATGTGTGGTAAATTATCGTCTCCTAGATGTGTGGTAAATTATCGTCTCCCAGATGTGTGGTAAATTATCGTCTCCTAGATGTGTGGTAAATTATCGTCTCCTAGATGTGTGGTAAATTATCGTCTCCTAGATGTGTGGTAAATTATCGTCTCCTAGATGTGTGGTAAACTATCGTCTCCTAGATGTGTGGTAAACTATCGTCTCTTAGATGTGTGGTAAACTATCGTCTCTTAGATGTGTGGTAAATTATCGTCTCCTAGATGTGTGGTAAATTATCGTCTCCTAGATGTGTGGTAAACTATCGTCTCCTAGATGTGTGGTAAATTATCGTCTCCTAGATGTGTAGTAAACTATCGTCTCCTAGATGTGTGGTAAATTATCGTCTCCTAGATGTGTGGTAAACTATCGTCTCTTAGATGTGTGGTAAACTATCGTCTCCTAGATGTGTGGTAAATTATCGTCTCCTAGATGTGTGGTAAACTATCGTCTCCTAGATGTGTGGTAAACTATCGTCTCCTAGATGTGTGGTAAATTATCGTCTCCTAGATGTGTAGTAAACTATCGTCTCCTAGATGTGTGGTAAATTATCGTCTCCTAGATGTGTGGTAAACTATCGTCTCTTAGATGTGTGGTAAACTATCGTCTCCTAAATGTGTAGTAAACTATCGTCTCCTAGATGTGTGGTAAACTATCGTCTCCTAGATGTGTGGTAAAGTATCGTCAAGTAGATGTGTGGTAAACTATCGTCTCCTAGATGTGTAGTAAACTATCGTCTCCTAGATGTGTGGTAAACTATCGTCTCCTAGATGTGTGGTAAACTATCGTCAAGTAGATGTGTGGTAAACTATCGTCTCCTAGATGTGTAGTAAACTATCGTCTCCTAGATGTGTGGTAAACTATCGTCTCCTAGATGTGTGGTAAACTATCGTCAAGTAGATGTGTGGTAAACTATCGTCTCCTAGATGTGTAGTAAACTATCGTCTCCTAGATGTGTGGTAAACTATCGTCTCCTAGATGTGTGGTAAACTATCGTCAAGTAGATGTGTGGTAAACTATCGTCTCCTAGATGTGTAGTAAACTATCGTCTCCTAGATGTGTGGTAAACTATCGTCTCCTAGATGTGTGGTAAACTATCGTCAAGTAGATGTGTGGTAAACTATCGTCTCCTAGATGTGTGGTAAACTATCGTCTCCTAGATGTGTAGTAAACTATCGTCTCCTAGATGTGTGGTAAACTATCGTCTCCTAGATGTGTGGTAAACTATCGTCAAGTAGATGTGTGGTAAACTATCGTCTCCTAGATGTGTAGTAAACTATCGTCTCCTAGATGTGTGGTAAACTATCGTCTCCTAGATGTGTGGTAAACTATCGTCTCCTAGATGTGTAGTAAACTATCGTCTCCTAGATGTGTGGTAAACTATCGTCTCCTAGATGTGTAGTAAACTATCGTCTCCTAGATGTGTGGTAAACTATCGTCTCCTAGATGTGTGGTAAACTATCGTCAAGTAGATGTGTGGTAAACTATCGTCTCCTAGATGTGTGGTAAACTATCGTCTCTTAGATGTGTGGTAAACTATCGTCTCTTAAAATTATAGTTAACTATCATCTCTTTAAATCATAATAAACTATCGTCTCTTAAAATTATAATTAACTATCGTCTCTTAAAATTATAATAAACTATCGTCTCTTAAACCTATCGTAAACTATCGTCTCTAACAAATATTTCGTTACTGAAAAAAAAAAAATTACAGGAACGGAAAAGTTCTTTTAATTACTTACTTAAAATTATTTTGGTAGTCTTTTTTTTTCTTCACATTTCTCATCTCTTTTATTTACTCTAAAACTTCCTCTGTCTCATGTCTTCTGTTTTTACTTTATCTCTCTTTTCTCTTTCTTTTGTTTTTATCTTTGCACTTTCTGTCTCTGGTGCTTTCTTGCTTATTTACCTCTTGATGTTTCCATTTTCCTCAAATTTTCCTTGTCACTTATGTCCTCCTTTTCCCTTTCAACCTCCTCCAAATTATCCTTCTTCCTCCTTTCCTTCTCTTATTTTTCTACCCCCCCATCTCCCTCTCCTCCTTCCTTTTTGATTATCGTCCACCCCTCCTTCGTTCCCTTCTCCCCCTTCCCTATTCTTCCTCCTACCCTTGCCTTCTCCTCCTGCTTCCCTGGCTCCTCTCCTCTTTCCCCTCCCTTTCTGCTCCTCATCGTTCTCCTCCTATTATCCTCACTCCTTCTACCCTTCCCTTCTACTCTCCTCGCTCCTCCTTCTGACTCCCTTCGTTCTTCTCCCCACTCCATTTGTCCATCCCCTCCTCTTCCTCCTCTTCCTCTTCTTCCTTCTCCTCCTCTTCCTCCTCTTCCTCCTCCTCCTTCTCCTCCTCCTCCTCCTCCCCCTCCCTTTACATACAGGTGGCTGCACATCCACCAGTCACATCAATACTGATAATGTAACTAATTACGCCAAGGCTGGACACCTCACCTCTGTTACTGTGTGAAAGATTCCCATATGACTCGCATTTCTATGCAATTACTCAGCCTCACAGCTGTACTACTGAAGCATGTACGTTGAAGCTTCCCAACAGATGGGGAAGATAGTGAGAGTGGGATGGGAGAATCAATATTGTTACCTGTTTATTTACGTCAGTGTTCAGTAAATGACGAGTGAGGTGTCTCCTTCAAGCCTCCACCTTCTTCCTCCTTCTTCCCCTCTTCCTCCTCCTCCTCTTCCTCCTCCTCCTCACCTACCTTCCCCTCCTATCATAGTCCATCACAATAGTTAGGTTTCTTCCTCCTCCTCCTCCTCTTCACCCTCCTCTCTGGCTTTCATCTATTTTCTCTATGTCCAAGTTAAACATTTTAAGTAAATAACACATTATACAACATACTATATATAACACATTATATAACATTACATAACATTATGTACTACATAACATGGTATATAGCACATTATGTAACACATTATACAAATCATTACATAAAACATTGTATAACGTCCTGTATAATACATAACGCTTTATACAACAGATGTATCGCGTTGTATGACGCGGTATACAATGCATTATAAAGCAAATACAAAACATTATATAAAATATTATATAAAATATTATATAACACATTATATAATACATACATAAATTTTACAACACATTATATGACCCATTAAATAGCACCTAGCAAACTAGGCTGAAGAGTTCCTAGTCAGTGAATTAATTCAAAGCTACACGTTAACAGAATTGTGGTTGACAAATGACTGTCTCGGGTAGTTGAGCTTCCAAGAGATTAGATTGTTATCTCAAGTTCAAATTTGATTATTGAGAGTTAGCAATACACAACTAACTCACACTACGGAGGGAAAACTTTAGACGATGTTTCTATCCTGAATAGGTTAAAATCACTAGTCTGGAGTTTCCAGGTTGTGTGCGAGTTGTGAATTGTTGAAGTTACTGTATTGTATGTATTAATGTTATATAGGAAAGTATCATGTCTGGTGCTGATTGGGGACACTTATTCTCGAAGAAAAGAATAAACGTAATTCAGGGGAAAAGAATCTAAAGACGTCTAACAGGAGCTGTTTGCGTATTTTTTTCCCATATCATCCTTTAGTGTTGTGACTCGAATTCTTGAAAACAGCTTCTACTTCTAGACCCAGTGGGTCTAGAAGTAGAAGCTTCTGCTGACTGGGTATTCTTACTGTCTAGTTTATTCAGTAACACAACCAAAGAGCTAGTGAAGTATCTGTTACATATGTTAGTTGTTCCAGGGTAATTTGTGTCCCTCATACTCTGAAGACAAAAAAGTCGAAAAAGCATCATAGTTTGCATACTACATATATATATATATATATATATATATATATATATATATATATATATATATATTTATATATATATGTGTGTGTGCGTGCGTGTGTGCATGTGTGTGCGTCTATATATATATATATATATATATATATATATATATATATATATATATATATATATATATATATATATATATATATATATATATATATGGCTGAAGGAGACTTGAATCTACGAACCTTGGAACAAGGTACGCAGTGCTTTACCAATCTACCCACACCTGGTGGTTAACGCTCTCGCTTCACACGGTGAGGGCCTGGGTTCGATTCCCAGCCAGAGTAGAAACATTGGACGTGTTTCTTTCCACCTGTTGTCTATGTTCCCCATCAGTAAAATGGGTACCTGGGTGTTAGTCGACTGGTGTGGGTCGCATCCTGGGACACTGACCTAAGGAGGCCTGGTCACAGACCGGGCCGCGGGGGCGTTGACCCCCGGAACTCTCTCCAGATAAACTCCAGATAAACACCGGACCAATACCTTGGAGTCCAGCTTGCACTAGACTTTGATCCAAGGCAGCCAGCTTTCAGGGAGAAGGCTTACTTGGTAAAGCACTGCGTACCTTGTTCCAAGGATCGTAGGTTCGAGTCTCCTTCAGCCAGAGATCAGTGTTTGTGTATATTTCGCCTGCTCTTTCGAATTCCTTGCATTGTTAATATCTCTAATAAGGCTGATGCATGCAGGGGAAGAGATGAAAAGCTGTAAGCCTTCTCCCTGAATGCTGGCTGCCTTGGATCAAAGTCTAGCGCAAGCTGGACTCCAAGGTAATGGTCCAGTGTGGGTAGATTGGTAAAGCACTGCGTACCTTGTTCCAAGGTTCGTAGGTTCGAGTCTCTTTCAGCCAGAGATTAGTGTTTGTGTATATTTCGCCTGCTCTTGCGAATTCCTTGTATATATATATATATATATATATATATATATATATATATATATATATATATATATATATGTCGTGCTGAATAGGTAAAACTTGCTATTTTGGCTTAAACAGCAATGCTCTTCTTGCCGAATAAGGCGATCGAAAATTTGTGCATGTAGCAATTTCGCAAAAATCATTCTGAACCTGAGAAAAATATATTTCATTGTGTTTGTTTATTAAATTATTGTAAACTTATCTAAAATATGTTTAGTTTGATTAGGCTAAATTAAATTACGCTTGTTACAATAAGGTTAGATTAGTTTTCTAAGGTTCTTCTGGAACAAAATTATTAATTTTTGAATTAACATAAATGAAAAAATATATCTTTAAACGTATAAGAGAAAATTTTCGAAAGGACTTAATTTTAAATGAGTTCTTGCTAATTGACCAGTTTTTCCTATTCGGCACGATATTATATATATATATATATATATATATATATATATATATATATATATATATATATATATATATATATATATATATATATATAAATATGTATATATTCATACATAAATGTTCATCTGGGAGGTTTCATATAGTGGGTGAGAATTCTTTCTCCGTGAGTATAGCTGTTTTAAAATGCCGGGAGTAATGAGCTAGTGACCCTTTCTCCTGTATAAATTACTAAAAGGCCAAAGGGGAATCATTAAAGGTGAGTTGTTTCAAAGTGCATGGGTGTAGTATGGATGTGAAGAAAGAACTGAATGTGAATGTGCTGATTGCAAATGAACTTAAAGCGGATAAGATAATTTCAGTCTGTAGGTGTAAAGATTAGGTGAGGTGTTTCTCAGAGAATTTGAGTTAAAGCATGAGTAGCGGCTATATTAAATGATCAGTTATGTATAAATCAAGAATTATGTGGATTAAAATAAGGGTGGGATGTGAGAAGTGAGTACTAGTAAGTGTTTATGCACCTGACGAAGAGAGAAATATGGAGGAGAGAGAGAGAGACAGAGAGAGAGAGAGAGAGAGATTTTGGGAGGTTTTAAGTGAGTAAAAAATTTTGAACCGAGAACAAAATCGTCGTAGGGGACTTTAATGCTACGGCGGAAGAAAGTGTTATAGAGTGCGTAGGAAGTATCAAGTGCCAGGGGTAAATGATGATGGGTGGGCCTCTAACTAAGCTATGTATTGAAAGATGATTCATAACAGGTAATATGTACTTAAAAAATAGATAAATAAGTGTAAGAGATATGATATAGGGCGTGATGATAGTAGTTTGTTGGACTATGTATTAGTAAATAAAAGGTTGATGGGTAGACTTCTGGAATCTGGATTTGTTTTTAGAGAAGTGATAGATATATCAGATCATTATTTAGTGGCAGCTAAGATGAGAGTAAGAGGTAGATGGAATACAAAGAGAAAGTCGTCAGAGGGCAAGAGAAATCGAAAGTTTATAAATTAAAGGACATTCTTAGAGAAAAGATATTAGCAATTATCGGGAGAAAAGTGGGCTGGTGAAAGCACAAGTAATAATGATGGGGTCGAAGAAGAATGGGGTAGATTTAAGAATGAAGTGTAGGGTGTGCAGCAGAAACTTCTACTGAATGGTGGGTGCAAAAGAAAAGAGGAGCATTTGGTGGAATAACGGAGTAAAGAGAGTGGTAAGCAAGAAAAAAATGATCATAGGAAAGGTTTTTATCATGAAGAAGTGATGTACAGAGGGGAGGGGAGTATATGAAGAGCAAAGAGAGGTTAAAAGAATTGAGAGGGAGTGGAAAAGGAAAGCTAATGAGAGAGTAAGAGATGTATTCTCAACAAATTTTGCTGAGAATAAGAATAAATTTTGGATTGTGATCAATAAGATGAAATAGTCTAGGGAAAAATTAATTTAACAATTAAAAACAAATAAGTAGCGCCATTAGCTGGGGAGATAGAGGCTCTGAGAAGATGGAGGGTATATTATGAGTTGTTTAATGTTGATAAAGAGAGCAGGGGCAGTGATTTCTTGCATTGAGGAGGGAAGTATAACACATTTTAGGAGTGAGGATGAACCGGATGTGAGTGTAGAGGAATTATTTGAGGCATTGGTTAGAATGAAGGGGAAGGGATAAAGCAGATGGAATAGATGGGATTATGACAGAAATGGTATAAGCAGGTGGGGATAAAGTTTTGGAGGGCTGGAGCATGAAAGGGGAAGAGAAGGTACTTATGGATTGACATAAAACATGCATAGTTCTTTTGTATAAGGGGGAAGGGGGATAAAAGAGAGTGTAAGAATTATAGGGGTATGAGCCTTTCGGGAATACCAGATAAATTATATGATAGAGTAATTATTGAAATAATTGTAGGTAAGACAAAGAATAGGATTACAGAGGAAAAAGCAAGTTTTAGGAAGGGTAGGGGATGTGTTTAAACCAAGTGTTTACACTGAATCGCATAACTGAACAACATTTAGATAAAGATAAGGAATTTGTCATTGCATCTATGGATTTAGAAAAGGTATATGATAGGGTGAATATGGGATCAAGATGGTAGATGCTGCAAGTGTATGGAATAGGTGATAGGCTTATTAATACAGTACAGAGCTTCTGTGTGGACAACGAGGCACGGGTTAGGTTATGTAGGAAAGAGGGAGATTATTTTCCAGTAAAAGTACACATAAGACCAGGGATGTGTTATGTCGTCAGAGTTGTTTATATTTATAGATGGGGGCTGTACAAGAAGTGAACACTGGGTGTTAGGGAAAGGTGTAGGATTGAAAGATAGTGAATCTTGTATTAAATGGTAGTTGTCACAGTTGTTTTTTGCTGCTGATAGTTCTTTTAGTACATTCAGGCGTTGTGGATAAAGTTCGAATAAGGTGGATAAGGTTCGAATCCTGCTGTGGACTGAGAGATAATGTTCGTAAATAATATATATATATATATAGATATATATATATATATATATATATATATATATATATATATATATATATATATATATATATATATTCAACAAACCGGCCGTATCCCACCGAGGCAGGGTGGCCCAAAAAGAAAAACGAAAGTTTCTCTTTTAAATTTAGTAATTTATACAGGAGAAGGGGTTACTAACCCCTTGCTCTTGGCATTTTAGTTGCCTCTTACAACATGCATAGCTTACGGAGGAAGAATTCTGTTCCACTTCCCCATGGAGATAAGAGGAAATAAACAAGTACAAGAACTAGTAAGAAAATAGAAGAAAACCCAGAGGGGTGTGAATATATATGCTTGTACATGTATGTGTAGTGTGACCTAAGTGTAAGTAGAAGTAGCAAGACGTACCTGAAACCTTGCATGTTCATGGGAGAGAAAAATGGAAACAGCAATCCTACCATCATGTAAAACAATTACAGGCTTTCGTTTTACACTCACTTGGCAGGACGGTAGTACCTCCCTGGGCGGTTGCTGTCTACCAACCTACTACCTATATATATATATATATATATATATATATATATATATATATATATATATATATATATATATATATATGTCGTGCCGAATAGGCAGAACTTGCGATCTTGGCTTAAATAGCAACGTTCATCTTGCCATATAGGACAAGTGAAAATTTGTGTATGCAATAATTTCGCCAAAATCATTCTGAACCTAACGAAAAAAATATATTTCACTGTGTTTGTTTAGTATTAAATTATTGTAAACAAACCTAAAATATATTTAGTTGGTTAGGCTAAAATAAATTGCGCTTGTTATAATAAGGTTAGGTAAGTTTTCTAAGTTCCTTTTTGGTGCAAAATCATAAATTTTTACATCAACATTAATGAAAAAAATATATATTTAAACGTATAAGAGAAAATTTTAGAAAGGACTTAATTTTAAATGAGTTCTTGCTAATTGACCAGTTTTACATATTCGGCACGACATATATATATATATATATATATATATATATATATATGTAGGTAGTACATATATATATATATATATATATATATATATATATATATATATATATATATATAATTATATATATATATATATATATACATATATATATATATATATATATATATATATATATATATATATATGTATATATATATATATATATATATATACAGGACTTCTTTAAAGTTATTAGGAAAATTCGAGAAACAGCAAATTTTAATCTATTTAAAAGATATTTCATTACCTCAACGGCAACTTTCAACGCACAGAATTTGAACATACCTTAAAAAATTCTTGTAAACGGCACAACAAATAATAAAACAGAAGATTGCTATTTTTGTTCAGCAATTATTACAATAAAATGAAGTATAACTATTTTCTTATCACGATATGACTTGTTTTATAAGTTTACATATCTATACATACTTGTATAATTTAATACCAAAAGTTATTTGTATTATTTAATACCATGAAATACCTTCTTTACCTAATAGCATGTTATACTTGTTTTTCATAATACCAAGAGATACTTCTATTATAACAAGATACTTGTATTACTTAAATCTGAAAAATGTATTACTTAATACAAAAAGATACTTCCATTAACTAATACTAAAAGAATCATGAATTAATTAATAATATATACCTGCATTATATAAAATCAAGAAATACTTGCATTACTTAATACCAAGAGATACGTTTGCTGATTAATACCAAATTATACGTGTATTAATTTATACCAAGAGATACTTGCATTACTTAATACAAAAAGATATTTGCATTACTTAATACCAGCTGATACTTGTGTTGCTTAATGCTAAGAGTTGCTTGTGTTAATACCAAGAAATACTCGCACTGTTTAATACAAAGAGATACTTGAATTATTTAATACCAAGAGATGCTTACATTACTAAATAACAAGAGATATTTGCATTACTTAATACCAAGATATACTTGTATTACTTAATACCAATAGATAAACGTATTAATAGCAACAGGTACCTGCGTTACTTTTTACCAAAAAATTCTTTTATTAATTAATACCAAGAGTACAAACAGACATTCCAATAATAGCTTACAACACAGAATATATTAAAATAAATCTATTCTTACTGTACAGTGACCGTCTGTTGGGATCACTACGGGGAGCTGCAGGAGAATAAACATGTGAGGGATTAAAATTTGTCCGGACAGCATTGGCTTTCTAGAATGAAAAAGCCTGACCATATATACCAGTATATTTTTTTTTTCATTTGAACCTGAAATAAATTTTGATGTGGGTATAATAATAATAATTATAATAATCATAACAACAAAAATAGTAATCATAATAATACTGACGAAACGTCAACGTCAGCAATATTATTAGCATTATTAGTGATAGCAGTGGTAGTAAAAGTAGTAAGAGAAATAGTAGTAGTAGTGGAAGTAGATGTGACTGTAGTAGTAGAAGCAAAAGTACAAGTAGCAGTAACATGTGTAACATTAAAATAACAGTAGAAACACCTGAAGCGCAGTACAATGAAAAGGAGCAGAAGAAACAATAGCAGTATAAGTAGTAGCATATAAGGAGCAACAATAGCAGTAATAGTATAAGGAGCAGCAATAGCAGTAATAGTAATAGTACAGGGAGCAACAGTAGCAGTAATAGTAATTGTAAAGGAGCAACAGTAGCAGTAATAGTATAAGGAGCAGCAACAGCAGTAATAGTAATAGTACAGGGAGCAGCAGTAGCAGTAATAGTAATTGTAAAGGAGCAACAGTAGCAGTAATAGTATAAGGAGCAGCAACAGCAGTAATAGTAATAGTACAGAGAGCAACAGTAGCAGTAATAGTAATTGTAAAGGAGCAACAGTAGCAGTAATAGTATAAGGAGCAGCAACAGCAGTAATAGTAATAGTACAGGGAGCAACAGTAGCAGTAATAGTAATTGTAAAGGAGCAACAGTAGCAGTAATAGTATAAGGAGCAGCAACAGCAGTAATAGTAATAGTACAGGGAGCAACAGTAGCAGTAATAGTAATTATAAAGGAGCAACAGTAGCAGTAATATTATAAGGAGCAGCAACAGCAGTAATAGTAATAGTACAGGGAGCAACAGTAGCAGTAATAGTAATTGTAAAGGAGCAACAGTAGCAGTAATAGTATAAGGAGCAGCAACAGCAGTAATAGTAATAGTACAGAGAGCAACAGTAGCAGTAATAGTATAAGGAGCAGCAACAGCAGTAATAGTAATTGTACAGGGAGCAACAGTAGCAGTAATAGTAATTGTAAAGGAGCAACAGTAGCAGTAATAGTATAAGGAGCAGCAACAGCAGTAATAGTAATAGTACAGGGAGCAACAGTAGCAGTAATAGTAATTGTAAAGGAGCAACAGTAGCAGTAATAGTATAAGGAGCAGCAACAGCAGTAATAGTAATAGTACAGGGAGCAGCAGTAGCAGTAATAGTAATTGTAAAGGAGCAACAGTAGCAGTAATAGTATAAGGAGCAGCAACAGCAGTAATAGTAATAGTACAGAGAGCAACAGTAGCAGTAATAGTATAAGGAGCAGCAACAGCAGTAATAGTAATTGTACAGGGAGCAACAGTAGCAGTAATAGTAATTGTAAAGGAGCAACAGTAGCAGTAATAGTATAAGGAGCAGCAACAGCAGTAATAGTAATAGTACAGGGAGCAACAGTAGCAGTAATAGTAATTGTAAAGGAGCAACAGTAGCAGTAATAGTATAAGGAGCAGCAACAGCAGTAATAGTAATAGTACAGGGAGCAACAGTAGCAGTAATAGTAATTATAAAGGAGCAACAGTAGCAGTAATAGTATAAGGAGCAGCAACAGCAGTAATAGTAATAGTACAGGGAGCAACAGTAGCAGTAATAGTAATTGTAAAGGAGCAACAGTAGCAGTAATAGTATAAGGAGCAGCAACAGCAGTAATAGTAATAGTACAGAGAGCAACAGTAGCAGTAATAGTATAAGGAGCAGCAACAGCAGTAATAGTAATTGTACAGGGAGCAACAGTAGCAGTAATAGTAATTGTAAAGGAGCAACAGTAGCAGTAATAGTATAAGGAGCAGCAACAGCAGTAATAGTAATAGTACAGGGAGCAACAGTAGCAGTAATAGTAATTGTAAAGGAGCAACAGTAGCAGTAATAGTATAAGGAGCAGCAACAGCAGTAATAGTAATAGTACAGGGAGCAGCAGTAGCAGTAATAGTAATTGTAAAGGAGCAACAGTAGCCGTAATAGTATAAGGAGCAGCAACAGCAGTAATAGTAATAGTACAGAGAGCAACAGTAGCAGTAATAGTATAAGGAGCAGCAACAGCAGTAATAGTAATTGTAGAGGGAGCAACAGTAGCAGTAATAGTAATTGTAAAGGAGCAACAGTAGCAGTAATAGTATAAGGAGCAGCAACAGCAGTAATAGTAATAGTACAGGGAGCAACAGTAGCAGTAATAGTAATTATAAAGGAGCAACAGTAGCAGTAATAATAATAGTACAGGGAGCAACAGTAGCAGTAATAGTAATTGTAAAGGAGCAACAGTAGCAGTAATAGTATAAGGAGCAGCAACAGCAGTAATAGTAATAGTACAGGGAGCAACAGTAGCAGTAATAGTAATTATAAAGGAGCAACAGTAGCAGTAATAGTAATTGTAAAGGAGCAACAGTAGCAGTAATAATAATAGTACAGGGAGCAACAGTAGCAGTAATAGTAATTATAAAGGAGCAACAGCAGTAATAATAACAATATATGTGAGAGTAACACAATAAGTCGTCAAACGAGCCAAAAAAAATGATTTAGAACATTATTATGTAAGTACATATTTATGTTATTTAACATAGGATGCAAATTTAGAATTTTAAAGATATAAAAAAAGCTTTTTTCTCTAATTTAACAGCCTAAGTGTAGCTTAGGTTGTTAAAGTAGAGAAAGAAGCTTTTGACGACTTTTCGGTCCGACTTAGACCATTTAAATCGGACCAAAATGTCGTCATAACGTTCTGTCTCCTATGTGTGTGTTATTTGTACGTTCCACTCACGGTATTGTACCTTTTTGACTTTTTTGATAAAGCTTTTGATTTTGATAATAAAACTATGCAAAGTCAGCATGAATTCAACTAGTAATTTTTTAGATGAAAGAAATACATTAGTTTCGCGAAGGTGTTGATCTACAAGGTGTATACTGAGTCTCTTCAGGATATATGCACAACACTTCGCATGGTTTCTCTTGAATTACCAGCTCTTGGCGCTATATGGTGCTCTTACTCTTAAAGGACAGCTTTACAGTGCTTTATATGACTGCTCTCAAATTTATTGTGAGAGGGTCGAGGGAACTATTGATCAACATTGCCTGTGACTCCTTAGGTGTGTTGAGCTGTAGCTCCAGGGACTATTGAGGATGTTGATCTAGTATAACTTCTAGACTTCTTGAGTGTATATATACCTTCACTTTATATATATCCTTACGTTTGACAGTAAAGCAATTCTGACTGGCGAGGAACACCTTAAATGCAGCTTTAATGGCCCTCAGATAGTAGATAGTCTTTAAGCGGAATTAACCATGTTAATAACTAATTTATAGCTATTTCTAGATTAAATTGCGAAGTTAGACTTATTGTAAAGTTAAACACTTGCATTCCATATTAATTCAGGTGATATATTTATCAATCAACCAGATTTAAAAAGAAAAGAAAAAAAAATAAGAGATTTTGGCTTGTTTTTCAAACTTTATTTTTATATCTATCTATATATCTATCTATATATCTATCTATCTATCTATCTATCTATCTATATATATATATATATATATATATATATATATATATATATATATATATATATATATATATATAATCTTCATCTCAAAATATTCACACGTCTCCGTGAGTCATCATGAGCTATGCACTGTTAATCCTCTTACAATGCATAGCTACATTGCATAGCTTCTGATGACGCACGGAGACGTGTGAAAGATCTTGAGCTGAAGATTTACACCCCTCGTGCTTTGTCTTGCATTATTAAGATCGCCTGTCTGTGACTGTATTGCATATATATGTATGTCATGCCGAATATGTAAAACTTGCAATCTTGGCTTAGATAGCAACGCTCATCTTGCCATATAAGACAAGCGAAAATTTGTGTATGCAATAATTTCGCAAAAATCATTCTGAACCTAACGAAAAAAATATATTTCATTGTATTTGTTTAGTATTAAATTATTGTAAAAGTGTCTAAAACATATTTAGTTGGATTAGGCTAAAATAAATTGCGTTCGTTATAATAAGGTTATGTAAATTTTCTAAGATTCTTTTGGTGCAAAATTATAAATTTTAACATTAACATTAATGAAAAAATATATATCTTTAAACGTATAAGAGAAAATTTTTGAAAGGACTTAATTTTAAATGAGTTCTTGCTAATTGACCAGTTTTACCTATTAGGCACGATATTTATATATATATATATATATATATATATATATATATATATATATATATATATATATATATATATATATGCAATCAATACAATCGCAGACAGGCAATCTTGGCAATGCAAGACAAGCCATGGGTGGGGAATGGAAATCTTCAGCTCAAGTACTTTCACAAGTCTCTTGCGTCATCAGGAGAGATGCAATGTTGCAAGAGTAGCAACAAAAGAAATAAGGGAAAGTTTTCTCAGAGTTGGGGTGAATTGGTGACGCTAGCAAGCCAGCTTCTCTCACATAATGAGAGGCACCGATCCGTCTGCCAACCACCGACCCACTCTTCCCTGTATGGGGTACGGTAGAAGAGGGCCTCCGAGTTTACAGGAACTTGGAATCAGAATATATATATGTATATATATATATATATATATATATATATATATATATATATATATATATATATATATATATATATATATATATATATATATATATATTACAAGCCTAATGGGTAATGAACACTTGTCCTAGAGAAATCAGTACCCTAAATAGAGACCAGAAGTATAGATTGTATATTTCGACCTCCATTAGAGGTCCTCTTTAGAAGATAGATGAGTTCAAAGGAAAGTATTATATAGTAAAAATAAGAGGTGGGGGAGGAGGACACGTATGATATCTGGCATAACAAAAAACAAATACAGTTCGTGGAACCCGCATAATGGGTGGCATTATTCTTGGTGTACAGTGAGTGGAGATGCTAGGCTGGCAGTAGTATAAAGAATTAGATATTGGGCTTAGATATTGGGCTTAGTAAGTGTGTCTTCATAACAAATGTCGAATTTACATCCGATTTCAATTGTACCTCTGAAATATGTAAAGTAAAAGGACACAAGTGCAACTAATGTGACATTTATTGTAGCAACGTTTCACTCTCCAGGAGCTTGATAAAGCTCCTGGAGAGTGAAACGTTGCTACAATAAATGTCACATTAGTTGCACTTGTGTCCTTTTACTTTACATATTGTCGGTAATTCTACCAACTTTATTACACCTCTGAAATAGTTGAGTACTGTGTCATTAGTGTTGATTCTCATACTTTCCTTTTATTGATGCAAGCCATTGTGTGTTAAGTTGTGAAATATATGGCTAAACGTTCTGACCATATTTGATGGATCATTTATTTTCTGTTATGTCAAGTTCAAAATCACGTCCTATCTGCACTATGTAAGCCAAATCACAGCTCTTGCATTGAATGTGATACTCATGGTGTTTTTAACTTCACTGGTGTCATCAAAAACACTTGCAATAAGAATTCACTGTTCATCAAAAACCTTCACACTAAGTCAACTATATGCATTTCTTTAGCCATCATTCTACTTCTTGAAAAATGCCATCTCCAGCCTTTTTTCTAAGGCCCCTCAAAATCTACAGCACAAATTAAACCAAGAGAATAAAAATCCCAGGGAACAATTCTCTGAGCTAAGATACCACTAGTTCATTTAATTAAACCTCAGCAAAGCTAACTAACTGTTTCACATCTGGGGAGCCCCATGAAACTATAAAAAGGAACCTTTCATAACTACATTAGCCATACATTTAGATATAGCATCTTCTTATCCTAATGAAATAGGAAACAGTTTTTCTAGAAAGCACGAAGAGCCACTTAAGTCAGTAACATCAGTCATGTATCATATTCCTGCAAAAGCTTTGATTTGCTTTTCAAGGGGAAGACGGACTGCGACTTGAAAACTTGCAGAACAGAACAAAAATGATGCAACTGATATAGCCTAGACAGTTCAGTTCTATTTCCACATGAAACAAAAATAGAACACATTAACCGGAAATGGGGCAACATACAGTAACACAAAAATAATGGAGTGCACCTATAAATGCAGAGTATTAGAATAAGCACGCATAAAAACAGTACCTAACTTTAAAATTTCGAAAGTTTAATTAGAACTCGACATTATTTCAAAATTTGCTATGAAGAAATATACCAGCACCATGCCTAATATCGAATAAGAAATTTTTACTACCTCTAACCTAGCATCTCCAGTCGACACCAAAGAATACTCCCGTCCATACTGTGGGCTCCACAAACGTTCTTTGTTATGACAAATTCAATACGTGTGCTAGTCTCCTACTTTTTTCTATATATGATTCTTCACCCTCAGTTTCCTGCTGAAGAGGGCCTCAGGTGGAGGTCGAAAATTAAACACAATATGGCACATCCACTTCTGTCCCCATGTGAATAATGACCTCTCTCTCTCTCTCACACACACACACACACACACACACACACACACACACACACACACACATACATATACATATACATATACATATATATATATATATATATATATATATATATATATATATATATATATATATATATATATAATAATGTGTGTGTGTGTGAGAGAGAGAGAGGTCATTATATATATATATATATATATATATATATATATATATATATATATATATATATATATATATGTGTGTGTGTGTGTGTGTGTGTGTGTGAGAGGTCATTATATATATATATATATATATATATATATATATATATATATATATATATATATATATATATATATATATATATCACATATTTGCCATTAATATATCATTTTGTCAATTTACTTTTAAATAAGTTTAGAGAACATCAAATTAATAAATGCCTCTATGAGGCTCTTGTTTCTTTACTTAACTAAAGCAAGCAGCATAAACATCAGTGGGTCAACACTATATAAACAGCTAACATGCTTCAACAAATATTTATAGTTATGAAAAATTTAAATTAATCTAATAACAGTTAACTGAATTTCCTAGTAGCGCTATAATTACTAGTAAGAGTAGTTGTAGTAGTAATATTTGTAGTACTAGTACCTGTGGTATTAGTCGATGTAATAGATGTTTAGTATTAGTGGTGATGGTAGCAATTGTAGCAGTGGTATTATTATTATAATTATTATTAGGAGCAGTAGTAGTAATAGTAGTAGCAGTAGAAGTCGTGGTAGTGTTAGTAGTAGTAGTGGTAAAAAATAAATGTCTTTTCTTTCTCGACATCTTTTACTTGTAATATTTGTGACCAAAATGCTTCGCAAACCTTCCGACATGATTTGGCATAGAAGGGCCGATGACGTATTTACAAAACAAGATGAATAGTGCGGAACTTAAAACTCGCCGTATGAAACCTCGCATTCACAGTAACATCAAATTCAAAGTTGGAAAGCTAGTAAAAATCAAACTCCTGTAAATATATGTTTCAAAATTCGAATGAAAAAGCTTGCTACCCAGGCGAAGCGTTTCGCCAATAAAGATATCCAAGTTTCGCACATTTGTCTTATTCGCCAACTTGTGAATAACGCACACCATCAATGATATGATTCTGGAGTTCACAGTTAGCACAAAACTAACGTTTTCCACATCTCTTCTGAAGGCTCTTTGGATTTTCATTTCTGAACAAATTGAGAGAGAAAAGAATGTGAACATTAAAATGGTATAAAATACCGAATGTGACACTAATGTTCTGGAAGTTGTTGGCTGGAAAGACTTTTTCACAAATGTGGTAAAAAAAAAAAAAGATACTCTGGGGAAAGCAAAGCTTCATTGACACGCAACGTTTAGCTTTTATGAGAGACTGATGGAGGTGTCCTCTGAGCGAAACATCTATAAAGGTTTATTCTGCACATACTGTCTTCCACAAATCTTGACAATGAGATACCCTGACTGGTTCACACAAATATGTTTGCACAAAGCCCACTAAAAGAAATAAAATGAATCCACCAAAATCAGTGCAAACATCGGTGCTATATACAAATAACCCGCACATGGGATAGAGAAGTTTATGACGACGTTTCACTCCGACTAGGACCATTTATAAGTCACACTAACGGGTTATTTGTGTATTGTTCCAGTTAGGGTATTGTGCCTTTTTGTTCTTAAACAGTACCAAGATTGAAAAGTCCTCACTTATCCCTTAACGTATAACCCCCTTCACTTTCACGAAAAATTGTCACCAAAACCATACCGTACTATGGAAACAAATGGAAAAAAACTCATTACTGCTGATTTCAAAAAGAGCAGTTCCATAGGCATACCAAGAGTTCATGAAATCCCATGTACAGGCTGCAATCTGACGCACAGAGGACAAACTAACCGGAATTTTCCAGCATGAGCAATTGAACACAATATATCTGGGATGATACGGTCAAGCAAGTTTGACTGTTTTCCATCATTTCAAACATTTCAGATACAATACCCAGTGGGAATCTTGTAACATCACTCGCACAACAAACTGCACAGTAAAACAGAAAATCTTGAATTGGCTTTAATCTCGTGAAAACTAATTTCAACATGCGTCAAGGGCAGCAACAGCCAGTTGTACTAGTTTTGCTTTAAAAATCGCACATCCCTGCTCGAAATTTTATGATTACGATATGGATGGAAAAGGATGGATTTGACAAGGTGCTTAGCATGGGCCAGTAACCCAGCTGTATTTGCTCCTCAATTCTTATGTTCATGTAGCCAAAGACTCCAATGATTTATTGAGAAATTACATGGAACTGGAGTTTACAAAATACCAGGAAATGATGACGAGTTTACGTGAGTAAGACTGATCGTTATTTCGCAACTAAAATTAAGGAACACAAAGGAGAGTTCTGCCATTTTCCAAGATGGGAAACCTTAGCATATTTATTTCTCAGTAGTAGTAGAGGTAGGTAGTATTAATAACGATACCGAAAGCATAAATAGCATTATAAATAGCAGCATTAGTAGTAGTAATAGTTCAAGAAATAAGATAGCAACAGTAGGCTTATAAGGAGTTAGCAGAAACAGAAAACAATTTTGATAACAGTACTATTTTTAGAGGTAGTAACAGAAACAACAGTATCTCCTGCAAATTGTAGTAGTTGCACTATCATCACTAGTATCATCACCTCTAGCACTGCAACCATCACTATCGCTACTATCACCACAAATACTACCAATAGCAAAAAAGTAGCAGTGTTAACAGTAGTCCTTGCAGCAACAGCAGAAATAACAGAAATAGTTGCACTATTACATTATTAATGCTAGTAGCTTTACTAATATTACTACTACCACAGGTACTACCAATGATTCTATGATTATATTAATTTAATCTGAAATCAAACATCGTAACAGTACCATAACAATAAGACAATAAATCATGCAAAAAAAGCTAATTCGTGTGTTTGGCATATAATATATCCTTTTAAGTTTCTATATTTCACTATGCAAAATTTCTTATAATGGTCAACCACGTTTAAATATCTAGAACCATATGTAATTGCGCAAAAAACGTATAAAACTACATATGACTATGGAGTATTATGAAACCCAATATAATCACACATAAAACATATAACAACATGTAACCACATAAAAAATAGAACAAATGTAATTACACGTACCAATCAAAAAATTAATAAAAGGGGGTTAAAAATCTATTTCATATAATTCTTTGTTACTTCTGTAGCGCAGGAGACAGATGCAGACAGAGGACTATAGTTGTCTCTGCAACATCTGCAACGCAATATATATTAATAAAATACCGGGAACACAAACATGCACTCTTTTACACTGATTTAATTTGTTAGGATTACAGCTTATAGAAAGCACGATGGTCATTATTAGCTGTCTAGATTCTAGACACTAACATCGAAGATATTTTTATCTTTACGAAATGGATTAAATTACACTCTCAGTTTATATACGTTGAGAAAATTGGACCTCTCAGTGTATTTACACTGAGAGAGATATACCTCCACGTGTATATACGCTGACAGTGAGTCTTAATGGAAACACAGTAATATAACAGGTCACAAATATATACCAATGCTTTACATATATAGAAAAGCTCAAACACACAAAAATATATTCACTGGAATACACTGGTGGATAATGGAATAAAACGAGCACATAATTTTCCGTACGTCTGAGTCAAAGTTAACATTTCTGTACGGAAACTTCCCGTAGACGCAAGTTTTTAGTACGTAAACTACTCATCTGTAT
Organism: Cherax quadricarinatus; assembly: GCF_038502225.1. Lineage (NCBI taxonomy): Eukaryota > Metazoa > Arthropoda > Malacostraca > Decapoda > Parastacidae > Cherax > Cherax quadricarinatus. The sequence goes on from NC_091339.1 coordinate 101,786, forward strand.
AAACTTCTAGCACGGAAGCTACTCACAGGGGTACATTTTTAGCACGGTAACTACGCATAGGTGTAAAATCATATTACCACAGAGAGAGATTTCGAAACAAATCATGCGGGAACAGCAATAGTTTTAAATGGTTAAGGAAAACGATCCCACTTACCATATATTTATTGTGTTCTCATACGTGAACTTTTCACTTAAAGGTATAACGAGGTATTCACACCGAACAAAAATCTCTAACGTGGTGTAATAATACTTATACAAAACAAATATGTTCTTACTATTTAGTGAGCGTCTGTTAGGGTCAGAGCGAGATACTGCAATAAAAATGCGTAAGAAAATTTGTCATTTAAATAAAGACATTTAGTTATCAGCACAAAGCAATAAGCTTACATACGATCTACTTAAATATTAAAGAAACAAATCAATTCAGGCATTTAAAACTATGAGAAATTATATATCTATGATATAAAAAAAAAATAGAAGATTAATTGGACAAATAATCATTCATTCATGCATCAAAGTTGAATCACTAAAAACAAATGCTAATGTTAACTTTTAGATGAGGAATGAACCTTTAAGTTGCTAAAACAAAAGCCATGAAGCCTGTAGAAAAGCCCCAATGGATATAATTAAAGCTGAGTGAAGATAAACACAGAAGCAAATAAGTACAAACTATGATTTAATGATAAAAAAATAATTAACTTCACACTTACATAATATCTACGTTTTTAGAGGAATCTATATTTATTTCTAATATTTTTTAATTCAAAAGTAAACTAGTATTTGTAAAGAATAAACTCTATAATATAAATTATAATTTGTCATTGATGATTGTTTAAGTTGGGAATAAACTGAAGCTGGATATCATGATGAGTGAGAGTTAATAAATGTGAGAGAGAGGATGCATAGAATGAAGTTAAATGAGTTTGGATGAACGGGAGCAAAATGAGAAGCAGTTGTGTTAAATGAATAATTTAGGAAAGAAAAGAGCATATAATAGAGTAAATTCATTACGTAGTTTAGAATAAGTGAGATATTAGAAATGGGTTATAAAAACGTTTATGTGTCTGTAGGAGAGGAGACAGTGTCTAGGATGTATTAAATGAATGTTTAGGGAATTTTAATCCTAGAATATATTTAAGTTGGAAATGTGTTTTGAAGAATTTTGCTAATAAACAATGAATTTTTCAAGAATAATAGGATAAATATGCATACATAGACTAATGGAGTACGCAGTGAAAGTTTACTAGAGTTTCTATTGGTAGATAAAATATTAAATTGTAGACTTCAGGAAGTTCATGTCAGAGAAGAGTATGTATGTCAGATCATTATTTAGTTGTAACTGCAATAAGAGGAAGATAGACTTGAGGTATAATAGTGTAAGGGGATAAAAGAGGAATTATTAAAATAGAAAAATCGAGGGTTAGTGAAAGGTACGCACAAGTGTGCAGGAAAATTGACTGAAGCAATAGAAAGCGATGAGAAGATAGAGGTGTGTGAATTGTAAAAAAAAATACCAGAGATGGCAGCAGCTGAAGGGCCATAAGGCAAATAAGGCAATCAGTCAGACAGATAGCAGAGTCACACTCACATACATGGATTCACGAGTAAATATATATATACTACAAGAGTTTAGAAATCAAATACAATATTGGAATTTAGGTTGAGAAGCGGGACCCAGGAGCTTAAGTCCATCCTTTAGCCTTGGCACTAATTAGTGTGTATTTAAATACATAAATTCAAATATACTAAAACATATTTCACACGAATGACTCAATAGTCGCAATCAGTCTACCAAAAAATGGATACTAATTCTTAATCAAATATAACACTTATAGACAAACAGATTTTCGACTGTAGCGCATTCCCAAAAGCACACATACAGAATATTTAAGTTACCAAAAACAAAATACATTTACGTCTAATTTAATGAGTAACAATGCAATGCTAGTTAAAACATTTCAACGGGATTTTAATTATAATCGAACACGTAGAATATACTAAAGATTGGTACAACATTTACATCTACTGTTAATACATATACCATTGCAATTTCTACTACTAAAACTTCTACCACATATTAAAAAAATACTATTACAGTAGTAATAAGCATTACTACTAGTACTAATCCTACCACTATTACAACAACTACTTCTATTAGTACTACTTCTATCATTAATATTACTACTACTTCTGTCACTAATACTATTAGTACTACTACTAAAAATAATAATAAGATTAATATAATTATATACCAAAATCGTTTAAAAAAATTCTCATCTCTGTTACGTCTGAGAATTTTGTCAATAGCCCAACAAGTTACTTTCGGGTGGAGCATCAAGTCAACATCAATACATAACAAACGCTAGTTTGAGAGGGAACACCGAGATAGTGTAAAACTGTTTAAAAACATCACACACGAAGGGTGATTTATTAAAAACACACGGAAATCTACAACAGTTAATATATGGCAAAGTTTGTCTTTGCCAGGACGCTACTATTATGGTGGTATTGAATAACATTGGACGATTTATTGGCTTACTGTTGAAAGACCGTCTGTTGTAGTCAGAACGTGTTGCTGAAACAGGAGAAGGTAGAAAATGGTTGATTATTATAATTATTATATTCAGGGGAAGCGCTCAACCCACTGGAGAATGGGAGGTTGTTAGCACTGAAATAAGGAAGGGAAGGGTAGCCCTTAATTCCTTTAATTAATCAAGCGCTTCCCCTTCATCAAGTCACTTCCCTTGAAGGGAGAAATTGAGAGAACAACTGGAATATATATATATATATATATATATATATATATATATATATATATATATATATATATATATATATATATATATATATATATATATATAATATATATATATATATATATATATATATATATATATATATATATATATATATATATATATATATATATATATATATATACATGTATATATAACAAAGTGATAAATAATTCAAAATTAATTCCATACTGGTTTTTGGAAATTAATAAAATATATGATAACATAGAATCAGTAACGAGTTAAGTGACCATGAAGGTAAAATGAATAAAGACGCTAATTAACACATCCTATCTGGAGCATCAGTGCAACAGAGATCCTTAGAGAGTGATCTTTGCTTCAGTCGTTTTCACAGTTTAAATAAATGGTTTCAAATAAGAACTAACATCTAAAACAGCAAAACAACAGTCGACACGATATATATTCAGAAGAATCTGGATAGGCTGGAAGAGTGATCACATATTTGGAAGTACATAAGCAGAGAGAACCGCCGATAGAACCGCTCCTAGAATATGGAAACAAAAAGTCTAAAATATGTAAACGAATAAGAAATGTTGGCATGTTCCCATGATATGTTAAAACCACCCTACGGCACCATTAAGCAGAGGTAATAGGCAATTTACTTTTATAAATTAGGCCTACTGACCTATACCCTAAGTTACCTTTATCGTTATCTGATGGGCTTCCGTGAAGATTTGCTCAGCCTACGAGCCTGACTCATGGAAAATAATGCATTTCCAATCCAGCGTCAAACAAGTGTATAATGTGGTTTTAAAGTCACCAGCAGAAACAAAGGAAAATACTTCGAAGCCATGTAAAATGGTTTCGAAGTCAATATAATTCTAAAGACACACTGTTCTGGTTAAGGTATATTATTAAGAAAACGTTGATAAAGTCTTTGATGGACGAAACGTCTAGTTAATCAAATACCATAACTTTCATGTTGTCTTTTATTATCTCGGAATGTTCTTTAGCCTAGCTGCGAGTAGCGAACTTATTTAGCATTCATTTTTACAGTTTCCCTATGCTATATAATTTTATACATTGTTTTATGTAGTAGTTATTACATTATTAATGTATTAATATATAATTATATTGTCATTTGGGGTCTGGAACGGATTAATTCTATTTATGGGAAAAATTGCTTTGGTTGTCGTCGATTTTGGTTGTCGACATCTGGAACGAATTTAATTCGAAAATCGAGGTTCCACTGTACACCTGAAAAAAACAGTGACAGTCTGTAGCATTGTTATCAAAACTTCATATTTAACAGGCTGTTCATTTTTGGTCACCAAATTAAGTAAAATATGAAGCTACTTTTGAGAGGATTGAGAAAAGGGGAACAAAACTCATAGCTTCCGTTAGAAAGAAAAACCATACGAAAAAGAAAACTCGAAGCACAATATTTTATCCTTTATAAATAAGATACTAAAAGATCTTATTCATACCCTAGAAAGACTACATTTGTTTAGTACACCTATATATAAAGAACTATTTTAAATGATTATATAATATTTTAAGTTGTTAAATAAATATTTTGAATGATTATATAACTATTTTAAGTGATTATACCTCTTCAAGGGGGCTCCTTGACGGTGGTCAGACATGCACCATAACAAACAACACTCTATTAAACCGCTCTTAAGTTTGTGGCCATCTTACCACAGTTGCCATACTCGGGAGACTGTGCTCTCCCATCTCCGCATCGGCCATACACGCCTTACCCATGGGTATCTCATGGGATGACACCCTATTTTTTCTCTGTGAGGTTTGTCGGGTCCCTATTTTGGTTCTTCACTTTCTTGTGGATTGCCCGGTTTACCAGCGAGCTCACAGGTTTTACATCCAATGACGCCGCCACCCTGCCGCTCCTACCTTATCTTCCCGTCTTGCAGACGGTCCTGCCTTTGACTTACAATCACTTTTTGACATTTTGTCAGCAACTGCTTTACTGTATGAACTTTGACACATAGCCCGTAGCATCCCTTCCAGCCCTTTTCTGCCCTCACCTCTGATCCCCTCTCCACCCAGCTGTTTATAGCCCCGGCTCTATTTTCTGCCCCACAGCACTGCATGGCCCTTGTCGGTTTAGAGCTTTCTTTGATTATAATAATTAAGAGATTACATAACCCAAGAAGTTAAGTAAGAGGTGCAATACTAATGTGAGTAAAATAAACTAGAGTCATAGAACGCTGTTAGAGACCGACCAAGCCCCTCTAGTTCCAAGTGCAGAAACAATGCGATCCTTTAATAACCGATAGAAAAACAAATTAACAGATTTTGAATTCAACCGTATATCATTCAGAAGCAGACTGTGGCTACTGTAAACCTGATATTAGTTCAGAGACTTTCAAATATGATCCGTTGAGCTTGGACTACCTAGGGCATAGCAGTAGATGTACAAGTAGACTATAATTACTCAGCATCTTATGTTTACATAAGAGTGTGACGCACAGGGGTGCCTCCGATACTCACTTTATTTAAAGTTCGTCACTCTTGTTTGATATTCCATCTGCGTTCGTGTATCACACTTTTAACTTTTCTCTAATTGTGGTCTACTTGCCCATGTGTCATGGAGGGGAAACAGGTGAGGATACAGTAGGTGACGTGTATGGTACATGATGATTATAGGAATATGGACTGAATAGTGAGTGCGTAGTTTGATGGAAGGTGTCAGGATTATGGTTGTATAAGGCTAGAGTTATTGTTCAAGTGTGGAAACGAAAAGGAATGGACCTTCAGGTGGATTTCTTGTGGGCTGGGCAGGAGGTAATCTAGGGAAGGAGATTTCTGGTGGCCGGATTTATTCTCTTCATTGTTCCCTCTCCCCCTCCTCTTTCTCTTTTCTCCATTTGTCGATAATTTACTCACTCCCTCAAATATGCCTCATCCTTTCCAATTTTGTTCCAGCCCAGGTATGATTGCTTGCTTTTATGTAACAAAAAAAAAGAATCCTTCTTTGGGAGAGGTTAAGAAGAATAGGATTTATGAGAGGAACGCCATGTGGGGAAGAGAAAGAGCTGCTGAGTGTCCTGGGGCTCATGTGATTTTAGTTACCAGTACAACACGTCATGACTCGGTCTGGGTCGTCAGCAATGGTCGAAAAGGCAAAATGGCCTCATAAACGTGCGGCACTCACTTCATGATATCCCAGTTAATCGATGCAATATCCTGTTATATTCTTCATTACCACTTTCTGAATTAAGATCCTGTCTTGTGCTACTTCTGACAAGTGAGTTAGTCTGACTAGGTGTCATTTATCCAGATTTTATTTAATGTCTTCCGAGAAATTGTCACATTGGACCCCAATGGAAATAAGTCACTCTGTCTGACTTTTTTGGGTTATCCTAGGTTCTCTACACATATGCTGCTATGTATGATAATTCTATGTAACTGTATTTGTGTATACCTGAATAAATTTACTTACTTACTTACTTATTGTCATTTGTACTTTAGCCTCTTATCCCGTGAGAAAGACACTCTTTCCAGCGAAAACTTTGTCGCAACGTTTCGACCAAGACCGGACTTTATCAAGTATGATACTTCTGATACTTCTAACTTTATAAAATATGATATTTGAGAAAGTCCAGTCCAGGTATGATACTTGATAAAGTCCAGTCTTGTACTAAACGTCATAATCAGGGTTTCACTGCATAGCGTTTCTCTCACTACCTGTCGATTTACGTCTACGTTCATCCTCTTCTGTTCAGTCAGTGTCAACGTTTACTTATTGTTTCTCCTACTCCCATCTTATTCCTCCTGTTCTAATATCAGACTCCTGAAAGCTACAGATCATTAGTGATCTACCTCTTCCTCATATTACCTTTTCTTCCAAATTTCATCGTCTGTTCTTATGAGTTACTTTGACAATTCTCTTTTCTCCTGCGCCGGACAGTCTCGTATAAGAATCTCAGCAAGTCTTTTCTTCTCCCTTTTCAGTTCCAGCTTCAAAGATTTGTGTGTGTGTGTGTGTGTGTGTGTGTGTGTGTGTGTGTGTGTGTGTGTGTGTGTGTGCGTGTGTGTGTGTGTGTGTGTGTGTGTGTGTGTGTGTTTATTTAGGGGAGTTAGTGGGTTTGTAGATTTGTATATCCATCTGTGGGTGTGCGAAAGTGTGCATGAATAACTATGATGCAATAATATCACAGTGAACAGGTGATATCACAATTTGCAAAACAACCGCTGTAAAAAAAATAAATAATGAAACTCCAAGCGCGTTCATGATTTCTCACATTATCAAGATCCTTGATAATGTGATCTTCAATAATCACATTATCAAGATCCTTGATAATGTGATCTTCAATAATCACATTATCAAGATCCTTGATAATGTGATCTTCAATAATCACATTATCAAGATCCTTGATAATGTGATCTTCAATAATCACATTATCAAGATCCTTGATAATGTGATAAATCATGAAAGCGTTTGGAATTTCACTAATTTTTTTCACAATGGTTACTGTGCATGCTTAACTAACTGTAGTGGAGAGAATACAAATATTCGCGTACCAACATTCAGTCTTTAATTTCTCATTAAATATCTTACATATTCTGCAGGATGTAGCATTTACTGCCTCCTCTTGAATCCCATGCCAACAGTCTACCACTCTTTGAAAACATATTTTCTATTGTCTTCTCGGCATCAGAATTTTAAAATAAAATATTTCAACAATGTCTGTATGTAAAAGCATTATAAATGTGTCGTGTTGTTCTCGCTATTGTCTACATGGTTCATTTTTATTTACTTTTGGTTTGTTTTGGTGCAACGCCCGTTGTTGTTGTTGTGGTTGTTGCTGTAGTTGTTATTGTTGCTGATTTTTTGGTGTTTGATTTGTTGTTGTTGCTACTGTTGTTGTTTCTGCTATTGATACTGCTTTTTTTTTGTTGTTGTTGTTGTCATCAAGGGATATCACCTGACACGGGTCTTTGTCATAAGATAACCTTTTCAGTGGGGCCACCCCTGTAAGTGGGACCACGACAAGAACAACCACTGGCTTGCCAGTGCTGGATTCAGTGGTGTGTCAGTATAGAGGGACCACAGCTGGAACGACCACTTTTACTCTCTAGACCAGTGGTTCCCAAACTTTTTCAGCTTGTTACCCAATTTAACATGCCACATAAAGCATATTACCCCTTTCACAAAATGTTGTTATTATTGATATATATGGCTAAACGTGAACGTATACAGCCTCGCATACTCTGCTAATCCTAGCAAAACCATTGAAAACGTAAGAACCACACATACATTATATATAAAATTAATAATAGCTACAAATTCACAGTAACAGTGGGTAAATACTAACTATATACTGCACAGGGCAGTACACATACATACCAGCTTATGTCTACCTCGGCTGATGCTCACAGATAAACTGACAGTGTGAAATAGAGGCAGCCTCAGGAAGTGAGTGACGCGTACTGGACAGGTCGATCTGGGCTACTGAGTGACTTTTGTCCTGAAGCATACTTGTCAAAATACTTTTGGGTTTCCACACACTTAGCTATATATTTCTTCTTTTCTAATACTGTATATTAGTTTTTGATGTTTATTGTTATTTGGTTTAACTTTATTACTTACTTATAATAGGTTTACTTTACAACTTTATATACTAAGACAAAGTTAACAATAATCCTCATACCGGGTACCGCATTGTTTTCTTGATTTTCAGAATTCATAACTTTTTTTCTGTCACCCCTCCATTACCCCCCAAAAATGGTTAAATTACCCCCAGGGGGTAATTTACCCCCAGTTTGGGAACCACTGCTCTAGACTTTTTCGTTTTCGGTGCATTCCTTTATTTGCAATTTTTGCATTTGCAGTTTTCTAGTTACTCTGACTTCTTTGCGAACAATTCTTATTTAATTTTAATTTTGGGAACGTATGTTAAGAGATTTTGGTACCCCTAACTCTTCGTTCTTTAGTGCTCTTGGATGTACAGGCTTATGTGTATACTCACCTAATTTTACTCACCTAATTGTAATTGCAGGGATCGATTCATTGCCGTTGGCCCCGCCTCTTCACTGGTCTCCACTAGGTCCTCTCTATCCGTGCTCCATGAGCTTTATCATAACTCTTCTAAAAGCTATGTATGGATCCTGCCTCCACTCCATCACTCCAGTCTATTCCACTTCCTCACAACTCTGTGACTGAAGAAATGCTTCCTAACATTCCCGTGATTCATCTGGGTCTTCAACTTCCAGTTGTGACCCCTTGTTGTTGTGTCCCATCTCTGGAACATCCTGTCTCTGTCCACATTGTCAATTCCTCTCAGTATTTTATATGCCGTTATCATGTCTCCCCCCTCTCTCTCCTGTCCTCCAGTGTCATTAGGTCGATTTTCTTCACCCTCTCCTGGTAGGATATGCTCCTTAACTCCAGTACTAATCTCGTTGCAACCCTTTACACCTTCTCTTATTGGAAATATAAACATATATGCAGTATAATGTGATCCTTTATTGACTACGTTTCGCCCACACAGTGGGCTTTTTCAAGTCACAAACAGATCTACCTGGGGTGGAAGGGCCGCTAGTATTTATAGTCAGGTTCAGAATGTTGAGGTCAGGTGGAGAATGCTGCATCTGATGATGTACCGAGTGGGGTTATAGAGTCTAAAATCTTGGGTAGCTTGGAAATGAGATTGGATATGTTTGTGAAGTTTTCGGATATAGAAATAAGTGATGATTCCAGGATTCTTCGGTATTGAGTGTTGTCTTCTGTGGCGATAAGTCTTGAGTTTCTGTAGTTTATCAAGTGGTTGTGTGAATTACGGTGTTGTACACAGGCATTCCTTGTGTCGTCAGACCTGCTTGCGTATTGGTGTTCTGAAATACGTGTTTGGAGGTCCCTTGATGTTTCGCCCACGTATAACTTGTTGCAGTCATTACAAGGGATTATGTATACAAGGGATTATGTATACATGGCTTCTGTAACATAGCTGAACCACTTGCCAAGAAACTTCTTCATCGCTATCCCACATAAGAACAAAGGAATGTAAGAACACTGAAGAAAGTCTGCTCACAAACATATCCAATCTCATTTCCAAGCTACCCAAGATTTTAGACTCTATAACCCCACTCGGTACATTATCAGATGCAGCATTCTCCACCTGACCTCAACATTCTGAACCTGACTATAAATACTCGCGGCCCTTCCACCCCAGGTAGATCTGTTTGTGACTTGAAAAAGCCCACTGTGTGGGCGAAACGTAGTCAATAAAGGATCACATTATACTGCATATATGTTTATATTTCCATTGTGTCGGTATTTTATACCATTTATTTCCAGCTTCTCTAATTGTTTGACGTGCTTAACCAGGTGTTGGTTCCAAAATGGTGCTGCATACTCCAGTATGGGCCTGACGTACACTGTGTACAGAGTCCTGAACGATTCCTTACTGAGGTGTCGGAACGCTATTCTTAGGTTTGCTAGTCGCCCATATGCTGCAGCAGTTATTTGGTTGACGTGTGCCTCAAGAGATGTGCTCGGTATTATGCTTTTCCCAAGCTCCTTTTCCATGAGTGAGGTTTTGCAGTCTTTGGCCCCCCTAGACTGTACTTTCTCTGCGGTCCTTCTTTCCAGCTAGTTGCTGGACCAGGCTTGCAGCCTGTCCAGATCCCTTTGTATTCTTGCCTGATCCTCGTCTGATTTAATTCTCCTCATTATCTTCATATCGTCTGCAAACCAAACAGGGACACTTCTGAGTCTAGCCCTTCCATCAAGTCATTCACATATACCAGAAACAGCACTGGTTCTAGGACCGAACCCTGTAGAGCCCACTCGTCACAGGCGCTCACTCCGACACCTCGTACCCAAGAAATAAGCTCTGATAGAGTTATCAGAGCTTATTTCTTGAGTAGCATTTAAAATTAGGTTGGGCAAATGTTTTGTTAGTGGGATGGATTGTAAAGGACCTGCCTAGTATGAGCCAACAGGCCTGCTGCAGTGATTCTCCTTTCTTATGTTTTTATGTTCCCGCTGTTGCTTTCCTGTCAGGTATTCTCTGATCCATCGCAGTGCCTTCTCTGTTATACCTGTCTGGTCCTCCAGCTTTTGCACTAATATCTTGTGTGGAACCGTGTCAAAAGCCTTCTAACAGTCCAAGAAAACGCAGTCTACCCATCCCCCTCTCTCTCTTTCCTTACCGAATCACCTTGTCATAGAACTCCAGTAGGTTTGTGACACAGGATTTTCCTTCCCTGAAACCGTGCTGGGTGTCGTGAATAAACTCATTCCTTTGTACATGCTCCACCACTCTTCTGTGTGTGTGTGTACTCACCTAATTGAGGTTGCAGTGGTGTGTGTGTGTTTGTGTGTGTGTGTGTGTGTGTGTGTGTGTGTGTGTGTGTGTGTGTGTGTGTGTGTGTGTGTGTGTGTGTGTGTGTGTACGGTATGCGCGGTGGGCCTTTTTGTTTCCACACGAAGAGAATTTGTAAATATCTCAATAAATTTAACAACAGTTTGAAAAATGAGTGTTTGCTAGAAGTTCTTTGGCTTTTATTAAAAAAGTTGTTGCAGCCAGTGATTTATACAGAAATCTGTCCCCGGATGAAATTTACTTTTAATTTTGTCTTGGTGGTACGGGATAAAAAAAAAATATATATATTATTGTGTTTATAACGTCTCTCACTTGCTTTTGTATATAATGTAGCGCATATCTAACGTGACAGTAAATGAAAAAAATAAACTCATTTGGAAATAGGATCATGCGATAAAAAAATCTACGAAAGTCGTTTTCCTCATTACACTTTATAAGGAAGGAGAGGCACCTGCCAGCTTCAGGGTGTCCCAAAACTCTAAAAAAAATATGGTGAAGTTCACCATTATGTTTGTTCCCATAGGCTCGGAGACCTTTAGCTCATGGTAAAAGAGCGCATCGAAGTTACTTAAGGAGCTAGGCAAAAGACTCATCAGGGTAACTAAAGATCCCAGGACAGATAATTTTCTGTTCCAGTGGCTTAGTGTTGCAGTTCAGAGGGGTAATGCCTGCTTTATCCTGGGTATGTGCCCCAGCTCTGATGAGCTGGATGAGAATTTTGCAATGTCTTTATTGACAAAAACGTAGCAATATATACTTGTAATGTATCTCTCAAGCCTCATGCATTGAATACTCCATTGAATATCTCCATATATATATATATATATATATATATATATATATATATATATATATATATATATATATATATATATAAACCATACCCCGGCCGGGATTGAACCCGCGGTCAGAGAGTCTCAAAACTCCAGCCCGTCGCGTTAGCCACTAGACCAGCTAGCCACAATAAGATTCGTCCAACTAGGCATATTTCTAGTGGCTAGTGGCTAACGCGACGGGCTGGAGTTTTGAGACTCTATGACCGCGTGTTCAATCCTGGCCGGGGTATGGTTTGTTTGCAATCGTGTCATTACGATTTCGTGAGTCATATATATATATATATATATATATATATATATATATATATATATATATATATATATATATATATATATATATATATATATATATATAGAGAGAGAGAGAGAGAGAGAGAGAGAGAGAGAGAGAGAGCAATGAAACCACGAAACAAGTGGTTTTGAATCATTTACCAAATTGCGGCAGGCCAGAATTCGACCCCACGACAAGTTGTCCCGCCTCAAGAGCTTAATTCACTAGGCTTATGTCGTTTGTATGATCGATGGCTGAGTGTGGCTTAGTTATTCAGGAGAATAATAAGCATGGCTAAAATAATTCTGCTATTTCCAGTATTTTAATTTCCTATCGAGAAAAACAATTCGATTTTCATTACGTTCTGGAGGCTGGCATAATACCCACATACAAAATACAAACGCATCTGTATCCAAAAGTGGAGACAGGAGAGACAAGTCAACAAAGAAACATCGATGTAATGGCAGCAATATTTGCACTATAATCTTGACTAACTACATAAATCCATTACTAATACAAAATGTTAAGTAGAACTTAATGGTTAGGAACCGTGTGATGAGGTAACAACACTACAAAACATTGACGAGCATTTACAACAAAGCAAACACAACACATCTAATTTTCGAGTGAAACAATGGTAAAAATATATTCTCTGTTAAACGATAATAATTTAAATATGTAAGTACTAAAAGTTTGTAAAATAATGTTTTTGACAGTATTAAGAGAGTATTACATTACAACATAAATGTAATGTTACTTAATGAGATACAGCAACACTACTAGGTAACGGAAGTGTTTTTTAATGAATTGCTAAAACACTAAATACTTCACCATTACAATAAAACGTAAACTAATGAATTTAAATGAGTTACAACAACATTGAAAAAAAAAATCTTTTTTTGATAAGCCGTGACAACACTAAACTCTCAAGGCTAAAATACAACACAGAATAGTGTTTCTGATTGAGCTACACAACACTAACAACTTCAACATTTAAAAAAAAAAAGTAAATGACCCACATATTACATTTTTTAATAAATAATAATGATAGTGTACATCCTCACCCTGTACACACAACTATACAAACACACACTATCTATTCCTCTAATGTTAAGAAAGCAGTTCTAAGACTCAGAGCTTCATAAAAACATCAAAATTATTGGACATACAAACAATAAAAGATAATAGTTACTTAAATGGACACACAAAGCAATATTAATATACAACTTTCCACTAACACGCGAACAAAATGCTTTTCCTTACTGTTTAATGACTTTCTTTGTGGATCTGTGCGAGCTGCCGAAAACCAAAAAAATTAACATATTAGTTTTGAAATTAGGAAAATTAATTAATGAAGAATATCCTAGCTACACCTGCACTGATATTAAACAATGGTAAAATTTTAAGTAATGAAGAAAAACAATGATGCTGGGTTAATTTTTTTTTACTTCGTATTTTAAAAGTGTCCTTAACTGGTGGTGTTCAGGTGATACGCAGCCTTAATGCTCGCTGCGTAGTCAACAGTCTTTAACCCTGATAAACCAACGAACGAATGTCGACAGACAGTGAAAGTTGAAGAAAAATATGAAAAAGGACAGTAACGTGTATATATGTGCAATGAAATTACATATGACGTAGATGCAGTTAAGCTCATGTAGAATAATATGTACAGTCGTATATATATATATATATATATATATATATATATATATATATATATATATATATATATATATATATATATATATATATATATATATATGTCGTGCCGAACAGGCAGAACTTGTCATCTTGGCTTAAATAGCAACGCTCATCTTGCCACATAAGACAAGTGAAAAATTGTGTATGCAATAATTTCTCCAAAATCATTCTGAACCTAACGAAAAAAATACATTTGATTGTGTTTGTCTAGTACTAAATTATTGTAAACGTATTTAAAATATATTTAGTTGGGTTAGGTTAAAATAAATTGCTCTCGTTATAATAAGGTTAGGTAAATTTTCTAAGATTCTTTTGGAGCAAAATTAAAAAAAATTACATTAACATTAATGAAAAAAATATATCTTTAAACGTATAAGAGAATATTTCAGAACGGACTTAATTTTAAATGAGTTCTTGCTAATTGACCAGTTTTACATATTCGGCACGACATATATATATATATATATATATATATATATATATATATATATATATATATATATATATATATATATATATATTTAACAAGTCGGCCGTCTCCCACCGAGGCAGGGGGACCCAAAAAGAAAGAAAATCCCCCAAAAGAAAATGCTTTCATATTCCTGTCGACCATGGACTTGCTTGATACTACTTTCTCAACCTATTGAAAATCAACTGGATGGTTAAAATCCAATTGAGAAAGTAGTATCAAGCAAGTCCATGGTCGACAGGAATATAATTGAACCTTGTTTCATAAAAAGCAGTTTTGACAATAATATGAATATTTCCTTTGGTTTATATAAATTAGATCCATTTATAATTAATAGAATTTGGGAAGAATTTAATAATACACTGGACAAATAATAATTTTAAAAATTTTCTTGGGTAGAATAGTTTGTTGGTGGGTTGTGCAAAGGACCTGTCCAGTTGGGCCGGCGCGCGTCAGGTGTTTAACCGTTGTGGGATCTGATAGTGAGGTGTTGGCCAGACCCCTTATATACCTTCCTTGGATGCTTTACTTTCATAGTTCCTTGATAATGTGAGTAGTCACGAAATCGCTTGGAATTTCTCTATTCTTTCAGAGTGGTTGTTTTGCATATTCTGAAATCACCTGTTTACTGTGATCTTATTGCATATACATATACATATATATATGTATATATATATATATATATATATATATATATATATATATATATATATATATGTGTGTGTGTGTGTGTGTGTGTGTGTGTGTATATATATATATATATATATATATATATATATATATATATATATATATATATATATATATATAATATATATATATACATATATATATATATATATATATATATATATATATATATATATATATATAAATATATATATATATATATATATATATATATATATATATATATATATATTTTTTTTTTTTTTTTTTTCAACAAGTCGGCCGTCTCCCGCCGAGGTAGGGTGACCCAAAAAAGAAAGAAAATCCCCAAAAACTTTCATCATCATTCAACACTTTCACCACACTCACACATTATCACTGTTTTTGCAGAGGTGCTCAGAATACAACAATTTAGAAGCATATAAGTATAAAGATACACAACATATCCCTCCAAACTGCCAATATCCCAAACTCCTCCTTTAAAGTGCAGGCATTGTACTTCCCATTTCCAGGACTCAAGTCCGACTATATGAAAATAACTGGTTTCCCTGAATCCCTTCACTAAATATTACCCTGCTCACACTCCAACAGATCGTCAAGTCCCAAGTATCATTCGTCTCCATTCACTCCTATCTAACACGCTCATGCACGCTTGCTGGAAGTCCAAGCCCCTCGCCCACAAAACCTCCTTTACCCCCTCTTTCCAACCCTTTCGAGGACGACCCCTACCCCTCCTTCCTTCCCCTATAGATTTATATGCTTTCCATGTCATTCTACTTTGATCCATTCTCTCTAAATGACCAAACCACCTCAACAACCCCTCTTCTGCCCTCTGACTAATGCTTTTATTAACTCCACACCTTCTCCTAATTTCCACACTCCGAATTTTCTGCATAATATTTACACCACACATTGCCCTTAGACAGGACATCTCCACTGCCTCCAACCGTCTCCTCGCTGCTGTATTTACCACCCAAGCTTCACATCCATATAAGAGTGTTGGTACTACTATACTTTCATACATTCCCTTCTTTGCCTCCATAGATAACGTTTTTTGACTCCACATATACCTCAACGCACCACTCACCTTTTTTCCCTCATCATTTCTATGATTAACCTCATCCTTCATAAATCCATCCGCCGACACGTCAACTCCCAAGTATCTGAAAACATTCACTTCTTCCATACTCCTCCTCCCCAATTTGATATCCAATTTTTCTTCATCTAAATCATTTGATACCCTCATCACCTTACTCTTTTCTATGTTCACTTTCAACTTTCTACCTTTACACACATTCTCAAACTCATCCACTAACCTTTGCAATTTTTCTTTAGAATCTCCCATAAGCACAGTATCATCAGCAAAAAGTAACTGTGTCAATTCCCATTTTGAATTTGATTCCCCATAATTTAACCCCACCCCTCTCCCGAACACCCTAGCATTTACTTCTTTTACAACCCCATCTATAAATATATTAAACAACCATGGTAACATTACACATCCCTGTCTAAGACCTACTTTTACCGGGAAGTATTTTCCCTCTCTTCTACACACCCTAACCTGA
The DNA here is from genome assembly GCF_038502225.1 of Cherax quadricarinatus. Lineage (NCBI taxonomy): Eukaryota > Metazoa > Arthropoda > Malacostraca > Decapoda > Parastacidae > Cherax > Cherax quadricarinatus. The sequence goes on from NC_091339.1 coordinate 118,407, forward strand.
GCCTCACTATCCTCATAAAAACTCTTTACAGCATTTAGTAACTTACCACCTATTCCATATACTTGCAACATCTGCCACATTGCTCCTCTATCCACTCTATCATATGTCTTTTCTAAATCCATAAATGCAATAAAAACTTCCCTACCTTTATCTAAATACTGTTCACATATATGCTTCAATGTAAACACTTGATCTACACATCCCCTACCCACTCTGAAGCCTCCCTGCTCATCCGCAATCCTACATTCTGTCTTACCTCTAATTCTTTCAGTTATAACCCTACCGTATACTTTTCCTGGTATACTCAGTAAACTTATTCCTCTATAATTTTTAGTCTCTTTTGTCCCCTTTCCCTTTATATAAAGGGACTATACATGCTCTCCGCCAATCCCTAGGTACCTTCCCCTCTTTCATACATTTATTAAACAAAAGTACCAACCACTCCAACACTATATCCCCCCCTGCTTTTAACATTTCTGTCATGATCCCATCAGTACCAGCTGCTTTACCTCCTTTCATTCTACGTAATGCCTCATGTACTTCCACCACACTTACATTCTGCTCTTCTTCACTCCTAAAAGATGGTATACCTCCCTGGCCAGTGCATGAAATTACCGCCACCCTTTCTTCCTCAACATTTAAAAGTTCCTCAAAATATTCTCGCCATCTACCTAATACCTCCCTTTCCCCATCTACTAATTCCCCTACTCTGTTTTTAACTGACAAATCCATACTTTCCCTAGGCTTTCTTAACTTGTTTAACTCACTCCAAAATTTTTTCTTATTTTCATTAAAATTTCTTGACAGTGCCTCTCCCACACACACATATATATATATATATATATATAAAGAGATATATATATATATATATATATATATATATATATATATATATATGTGTGTGTGTGTGTGTGTGTGTGTGTGTGTGTATGTCGTGCCGAATATGTAAAACTGGTCAATTAGCAAGAACTCATTTAAAATTAAGTCCTTTCTAAAAATTTCTCTTATACGTTTAAAGATATATTTTTTTCATTAATGTTAATGTAAAAATTTTTAATTTTGCATCAAATTAATCTTAGAAAACTTACCTAACCTTATTATAACAAGAGCAATTTATTTTAGCCTAACCCAACTATATATATTTTAGATTTGTTTACAATAATTTATTACTAAACAAACACAGTGAAATATATTTTTTTCGTTAGGTTCAGAATGATTTTGGCGAAATTATTGCATACACAAATTTTCACTTGTCATGTCGGTAATTCTACCAACTTGATTACAAGATGAGCGTTGCTATTTAAGCCAAGATCGCAAGTTCTGCCTATTCGGCACGACATGTATATATATATATATATATATATATATATATATATATATATATATATATATATATATATATATATATATATATATATATATACATGCACTTTTAAATCATATATAACTAAGAAAGATTACCAACATGTGCCATAAAATTGATGCAGATTATCAGTAAGAAATAAAATTGAAGATGATTGTTCTTGTCATTACATTTATGTAAATTATCAACATGTCATAAAAATGATGCAGATTTTCATCAACAAGTTTTTAAATACATCAATGCATAGAATTATAATTTTTGAATTAGACCCATGAAAACTATTTAGAGAAATAACACAAACCCTAAAATTATTGCGAAGAACGTGAAAAAAATTAACAGAAAAAAACACGAATATAAAGAACAAGCACAAAGCAAAAATTTTGTATTAATGATGTGTATACATTTAGAACAAGTGTGTATTTACACTTGGAAGGATGTATATCTCAGTATGAATACACGTAGGGTTTGATCTAGTCCTTATATTGGGGATTAGTGCATTCACAACTAACCCACATTCGAGGCAAAACCCGAGACGATAAAAGAGGCCCCAATACCGTGGTTTGAGCAATTCACATATAATCCACACATGCAGGAAGAAACACTAGACTATCTTTCGGTCCGTCCCGGTCCATTATCGAATCACAAATTGATGTGACTTGAAATATGATCCTGGAAGGACCGAAACACAGTCCAGTGTTTCCTCTCAGTGCGTATGATTATTCACGAATCGTTCCAACCACAGAATTGTTACTATAATTTATCAAGGATTGACAGTTAGCGACATTTGACACACAGCATTAATTACACTTCTTGTAGTTGAGCATTTTGAAACCTAATAAACCAACCAACCATTGTCGACTGTTAGAGTGTCACTGTTTACAACTATTCCTCGAGTCTGTACAGAGGATAAAGTCCATTAATTAGGTATTCCCGAAGGAGGACCTTTAAGAGGTTGCCTGATTGTTTTTTAATCCAAGTTTTCGATCTTATTTTGCTCTTAACTTAAGAACGCCTCATCCAGTCACCTTCAAATTTTCAGTACATTGGCTTTGGAATGCCTCTTTTGATTCTCTTTATGTCTTCAACGCTAGTACTGAACTGCGTTATCAACTTAAGCCGCACTCTGCACTATTCCAGTCGGGTGTATGGAGACACAGGGGACTGGGGTTATGGAATGAGGGGATAGTGTTCTTGGATCGCGCAGTGACCGCAAGGAGCTGAGAGTCAACCCCTCAAACCAAATGTTGGAGAACAGGTGAGTACATCTTGGTCTGAACCAGTTACCGGCCATATTTTGTCAGTGTCATCAAACTGGGTTAAAAAAAAGTAAAAAAATGATTTGTCTAATAGGATTGCAGAGAAATTTGAAACTAATAGAAAATTGGCTTAGCTAGTAGGGGACATGGCAGATGTAGGCAACGTGAAGACTCGAGCTTCCAGGAATCTACCTGGAGTGTGTTCCTGGGGTCAACGCCCCCGTGGCCCGGTCCATGACCAGTCAGACTGTTACTTGCTGGCTGCATGCAATCCAACGTACGAACCACAGCCCGTCTGGTCAGGTACTGACTTTAGGAACATACCCAGTTCTCTCTTGAAGACAGCTAGGGGTCTATTGGTAATTCAACATGTGTATTATAGAAGGTTGTTGAACACTGTTGAGCCGTTGATTCTTTTCGTGTTTTCTCTCAGTGTACTCACAATACCCCTGCTTTTCATTAGGGGAATGGTGCACATTCTGTCAACCCTTTTCGTTGGGTGCGATTTCTGTATGCAAATTTGGATTTTCTTGAAGCAAAAAGTGACAAGCAAACCGTGTCATTTCTCAAAATGACTTCTTCAAGGCGCGCTCTGCGTGCTCTCTGCTTCTTGCATACGTTCCAAGGAGTACAGGTCAAGGGACTTTAAACGTTCCCAGTAATTAAGGTGCTTGACTGAATTTATTCGTGCAGTGAAGTTTCTCAATGCATTCTCCAGATTTTTAATTTCAACTGCTTTGAAAGGGGGAGTTAGTGTACAGCAGTATTCCAGCCCAGAGAGAACAGGTGACTTAAAAAAGGATCATCAGTGGCTTGGCATCCCTTGTTTTGAAGGTTCTCATTATCCATCCCATCATTTTGTCGCAATTCTGGTGACACATTGTGATTTTTGAAGGCGAGATCACTGACATTATAACTTCTAAGTCATTCATATCAGATTTTTCGCTCTATTGTGTAGTTAAAATTTGTTTTATACTCCGTTCTAGCTTCCATTTACTCAATTTTTCCATAACGGAGTAACTGAAATTTTTCCTCACTGAACATCACTTGGCCATGAGGCACACCTGGCCAAGTGATGCCAAGTGTGCCTCATGGTGGGATATAGGAAGATTATTCTCAGGCCCAGGCACACGGTACAGAGGCAAGGGGCGAGGTTATAAATGGCACTACAGATATATTCACCCTCGCAGCATCAATTCTCTCCTCAGACCACTTCTGGAGTCTCTCTCCCCAGGGAAAAAAAAGCAACCCTGTTTTCCCTATGTGCCTGTCCCTATATTATGCCCCCCGCACCTGAAATAAAAGTAAAGAATAATTGATCTCAAAGTGATTAATAATGGAACTATAAGACAATGGATAATTGCCTTCATCTTCTTCATTAATGTAATTATCTTGTTTAGTGGAATAATAAGGCATTACGTATCGCCTATATTTATGTATGGAAAATACGGATGATGAGCGAGGGGACGCATGATGTCCCGACTGATAGTATAAGGTGACTAGGCTTGCAGGAGATGCACCTACAAGTGTAGCAGGTAATAATAGCATGGCCCGAGCGAATGCAATGAAGCTGCAACCCCGTGGGGGGTATTAAGTGTAAATATTATTACAATATAGTTATTACATTACAACGATGCAATGTTGAAATGCTTGGTAGATGTATAAGCTTCAGTGTCAGAAGCCTGATCAGTAGGAACCATACAACTGCATGCTACACATTTATTTTATTAAGACATTCCTCGGCGCAAAAATAATTTTAAAACACCTGAAGATTTGCATTTCCTTCTTCACCCATAGCAATAAAAATGAAAATATTATTGCCCATTTTCACATGACATTTTATACTTTGTCCTGAAATTTACGTAGCCTCCTAAATTACCTTGCTGCAATTTAGGTAATATACAATAACTTGCTTTACCTAGGCTATCTAAGAATTTGCAAAACTAAGTTTCACTTACACAAATAACCCGCACATAGAAGAGAGGAGCTTACGATGACGTTTCGGTCCTACTTGGATCATTTACAAAGTAAAATGGTCCAAGTCGGACCGAAACGTCGTTGTAAGCTCCTCTCTTCTATGTAGAAATTAAGACACATGTGCAACATCTGGGTATCTTTGTTGTAGACGTTTTGCCATCCAGTGGTTCTATCAATATAAATTCCAGGACATAATCTGAAGACAGTAGAACTGTATACAGAAGATGAGGTAATCAGTCCATCAGCCTTGGAGTTCGTGCGAAGAGCACCGTAGTCGTGGAGGTTCTGGAGCAGAGGAAAGGAGGCTGGCGCTTATATACTAACGTCAGGTGGGAAGGGGACGTGTAGCAGACAAGGGCATAGTCACTGGTAAGCGGGATCCCTCAGTGGAAGTAGGTCCTACTCAAAGAGATGGGTTAGTTGTAGTAGTAGTTGTCGTAGTCGTGAAGCAGGCTATGTACATGTCCACGACTACGGTGCTCTTCGCACCAGCTCCAAGGCTGAGGGACTGATTACCCCATCTTCTGTATATAGTTCTACTGTCTTCAAATTATGTCCTGGAATTTGTATTGATAAAGCCACTGGATGGCGAAACGTCTACAATAAAGATACCCAGCTGTTGCACATGTGTCTTAATTTCATCTTGTTGGTATTGTATACCATTCTTGTACATCCTCTCTTCTATGTGCGGGTTATTTGTGTATTGTTCCAGTCACGGTATTGTGCCTTTTTTTGTTATTTAAGTTTCACTTCTTATGGAAAGGGATGCAAATGTTCAGTCGACCAACAACATTTATCAAATAACGACACCAAAATATCATGTATAACAATTAATTCAGTGTCAATAGATACATATAATACAGGAAACACAACAGAAACCCGAAAATGATGAGCTGGTGCAAGGTAGTAAAAATTAATAAATAAACTCGGCTTACTCTTGCGCGACTGTCTTTGTGTATCTGCTCGAAGCGCTGCAAGAGAAGTGCAGAATTATTACCACGTGTTGTCCTGAAGCTGAAATACATAATTCACTTCAAACTCGAATCTTCCATTCAAATTATTAGGTATATTTATTAAAGGGCGCATGAGGCTAACTTAAGATGTGGGAGCAGGAGCTGTGACTCGACTTCTGCGAATATAAATATGCAAATACAGACAGGTGTGCAGCTGACAGGCACACGCGCACGCACACGCTTGCTTCCTTGCATACACACACGCGCGCGCGAGCGCAAGTGAGAAAGATAGAGAGCACGCCAAACACTCGAATCCTAAGGAGGTTCATGGCTGGTATTCAGAGCGGGAGGTTAACTCAAAGACAGCGTTACGGCAGACTCGGAGGAGGGAGTGCACTGCAGGAACCAGGCTCCATCAGATGAGATCATATCTATTCATAAAATAAGCATTTCTGATCTGACGAAGTAAAAGCAGTGGTCCCATCAGCATTTGGTAAATGCTCAGCAGAATCTGGCTGATGCCATTGTACAGCAAAAAGCTGGGAGAATAAACAAGAAAAATTTGGACAACTATGTGGATCAGAAGTTAGCATTCCTTGCTAAGTGAGACAGAAAATTAACCTGCAAATGGGAGCAGATGAGCCAACAGACGCAGAGGCTAAATCAGCATTAGTGAAAAGAGAAAACAGACTGAGAAAACAGGAAGAACAACTCCAGGCATCAAGAGGTGAATACCTTGCGTCGTTCACTGCGAAGTTCTTGCGTCCTCTAGTTGGCAGAATGTTCCCTAGAACAGCAGACATGAGGTGGCTGTGAAAGGATATCCAGAGTGTGAGGTCCAGTGAACAACACCTGATGGGGAGGTCTGAGAAGTTTGCTGGGAGAAAGGATTGACAGACCTATCACCAGGGAAGAGGCAATGTACTCTGCATTGCCTCATGTGCTTCACGGTAAACTGAGGATAGTTCCTGCGTTAAGACATTGGCAGGATTCTCCCAATGATAGCAGTGCGAAGGTAAACATGAGATGGTTGCAAGAAGATGCCCAAACCATAAGGACAAGTGAACAGCACCTATTGGAACGGTTCGTGAAGTCTACTGTGAGAAAGTACGTAGTTAACAGCGCTGTTACCAGAACAGAGAACTGAACGATCATTTAATTCTACTAGAATGGAGGTGACATTTTTCTCTCGCAGTTCTGTATCTTATGACCAAGTTGTTGCCGAGGGAAGTGAATGGGCAGTGCTTTGAAGACGAAAGTGAATGGTGAGGCAATGGACGAAGCAAGTTTCCACGTGAGTGGGTGTTAATGTATAAGGTGGTGAAGACCTTATTCGACAGTCTTCAAACTTTCAACGCTTTGAACTGATCCTTGTGGGACGCCACTTGTGACTGATCCCCACTCAAATTTCGTCTCATTTATGCATAATCTCTGCTTCCTAATATAGGTCAGTTATGCCTCGATCCATGACTGGAATATACCCCCCAGTACCATGAGCTTCCACTTTCTTTAACAGTCTTTTGTGTGGTACTCTATCAAGAGCTTTACTAAAATCCAAATAAATAATATCGTATTCTTTATCTTGATGAACTGTTTCAGATGCTGTACTGAAGAAAGTAAGTAAATTAGTCAGGCAGGAACTGCCCCACGTGAATCAATATTGAGTGTCATGCATCAAATTATGCTTCTCCAGGAGGCTTCTTATATCAGCCATAATTGACTAATAATTTGCCTACAGTTGAAGTCAGGCTTATTGAGCGTTTATTTGACGGTAATGAATTATCCTCTACATTAAAAATAGGAATTTCATTAGCCATCTTCCATATCTCATACACTACATCTGTCTGAAGAGACATATTGAAAAGGTTAGTTAATGGTTCACTGAATTCCATTTTTCACTCTTTAAGAACCCTAGAAAAAGGTTCGTCGGGGCCTAGGGATTTATTTTTCTTTAACATCGTGTGCTTTAGTGTTCAGTTGTTTCTCTATTTCGTCTTTGTTTCTGGAGTATAAATAGGAGGATGATGCCTCATGATGATAGAACGCATTTTGGATTTCGTTTGTTGGCAGAGATCTGAAATTATCTTCTTCTACACATATATTGCATTTGCACAGGTCTAGGGTGAAATTACTTGTCAGATTGGTAAATACCAAACAACTGAAGTACTGGGTAATTTCAAATATATCTATTTTTAGACATTTGGTGACCCCATGGTTCTATATTACAACAGATTGTACATTATCAAATGTCTAAAAGGAAATCTTGAATATCGGACGACATTGAACGCCCCGAAATTTGATTATTTTTTATAGTAAGTAGGCTGTTGTTCTTTTTATCTTATTCCATCCATTATATCTAGATAGGCCTCAGGAATTATGGGATTAAGTTTCCTCCTGGCTTTTAGAGCCATGACTGCCATCATCCTTAGTTAGATTTCCTGTTCTTCCTGGATTGCCAAAACGGCTATTACCTCTGCTTTGATCGGATGAGCATCCAGGCGAATAATACGATTATTGAAGGTTGCGATGACTTTCTCCTTCTTTAGATTGTTTAGACTCAGTAATTTAATCCATATAGTAATCTTCCGTCGTTCCGACTAAAGTGATAGCTTGGTAATGGAATGAATAAGGTACAAGGGATTATCTGTGGACTCATGAATCGATGTTAAGAAAAATAGAATTAATGGTTAGCAAATAAAGTTTCTTGGCACAGAGTAAGTCTGAAGTTGAATTATTATACCCGAAAACGTTCCTCTGGAACTCTTTGTTAGGCTTAATACCCTCATGTACTTACAAACATCTGTAGCTGGTAAATTTTTGAATTACCCCAATTATAGAAAGGTGTAGAGTATTATTTACTAGTAACTTTCTATTACCTATTGTTATCTGACTTTAATAGAACAGCCCGTAGCATAAACGTAACTGTGTCAAGGGAATAAAGAATACCCAGAATGCAAATGTCCACCAGATTCTACCTGTAACCACATCTGTTCGGTGCAGTAAATTATAAGAATAAAAGGAGGATAAGCAACACAACAAAATCACAAGAATGTCAATTATTGTGTTGTGGCTAGGCTAAACTGCGAATCGAGAGAGAAAAGTGCAGTAGCTAAGGTGGGTGAGATCTGAGTAAGGGTTAGATGGAGTTGAAGTTTTTGCAGACGGAGAGAGGAATACCCAGCAAGCAAGGCGTCCTGAAGAGTAGCAAATGAACCTGGTAAACATGAATTAATTTTCCGTTGTCGTATCTCTAGAGTGAATAACATTCCCCTTCCCCACAACAAGGTGGGGCTCTAAGGGTGAAGCTTTTCCATGTTATTGCTGCATGGTAACAAAACTAAAACATCTTGTCTGCATCCTAAGAAAATGTAACGTCTTGCCTGTATTCCAAGAGCACACTTCTTTACTCTGTGATGACAGTCTACTCCCCAGTGATCAATAATTAGTGATTGTGAGATGAATCGTGATCAAGTCTAATAAATGTTTTTTTTTTTTTTAACAAAAACTTATCTAGCATTTTTTTTTAAATTTTAATTAAGTTTAGATACACCAGCATCTTCATGACAAGATATGTACAAATCTTCAAAATGACATCTTGAAAATGAAAATTATAACTATTGGTAGCAACAATATAAAAAAAAATCCTAAGGAAAGTTTATTAACATTTCTTTAAAAAAAGGCAAGCAGTTTAAAGTGTTGTTTAGGTAGCAAATTATGTATATACATACCTACAAACATATATATATATATATATATAATATATATATATATATATATATATATATATATATATATATATATATATATATATATATATATATATATATATGTATGTATAATTTATTTATTTATTTACATATATCTATTTACAGGAATTATTTTATTAAAATCATATGCTAGACTAGGACACGACATTAAGAAAGGAATGTTAATGGTTGAGAACGTAGGGTAAACCCTTATTACTATATTACACCAAAAATCATGTGCACACTTTATGGCAGGAATAACATGCCATTCCTGGCAAGAATTAGTATTTACAAATTAGACTAGAATTCACGACACCAAAACTATTGTATTCGCATACCACAACAGCGAAAATGCAAGGTTTGACTTGGTTCGGTTAGGAAACACTACAACAAATGTTACAAAACAGAGCTAAAAAAAATAATGTCGCTTACGCCGTCGAGACTGTCTTAAGGTGTCGGTACGAGATGCTGAAAATCAAAGAATGTACATATTAGTATCTCTTGTGCAAAGATTAAATTACATGATATATATATATATATATATATATATATATATATATATATATATATATATATATATATATATATATATATATATATGTCTCATTATGATTGTTTTTACTGCAGTAATAGGGAAAGGGTTAGTGAGCATAAAAAGTAAGAATGGACGAACACACCAGCAGGTCTACTGGCCCATGTTAGACAGGTCTTTTTTAAACCCAGTCCCTGTAAAAAAAAATATTTTTCAGCCCAGTCTGAAGGCTTCCCAAGGAATAGGCTTTGATAGTCCTGCTAACTTATGTTCTGCAAGTACCACTCAAACATGGATTTATCCAACAAGCATTTGAAGCTACCCAAGGTTTTAGCTTCAATAACCCTACGAGGCAAACTGTAGCAGTCACCGAGTACTCTATTTTCAAACCATTACTTTCTAGCATCTTTTCTAAACCTGAACTTAATATATCGTGTTCTTTCTTGAAGGGAAATCCTCAGAACCCTATTTATAGGACCTATATTTGTTCTCATCTTCCATCAAGTCCTTCCTCATTCTACATCTTACAAGAGAATGAAGATTAAGTGCTCTCAATTTATTTTCGTAAGGAAGATTTAATTTTGTCATTCTTCTCAGTATGTTCTTAAATAAATTTATATCCGTCCTGTAGTATGAGACCAGAAACGAGCTGCATAATCCAAGTGAGATCATATTAATGAAGTATAGAGCTGTAGTATAACCTCTGGACTTCTGTTGCTTTTACTTCCTGATATAAATCCCAGAAATTTGATAGCCTTATTGCGCATGCTCAGGCGCTGCTGTCCTGGGTTTAGGTTGGTGTTTACCATAACTTACAAATTCTTTCCATATTCTGTATGATTAAGTTCTATATTAGTTTATAAATGCCAGGCTTATTTACATTCCCGAGCTTTAGGACTTTGAATTTACATTGAACTGCCACTTTTCTGACCACGACATGATCTTGTCTAAGTCCTCATGAGATATAATAGCATTTTCCTCTGCATCTTTTATTCTGCCTATTTTCGTATCGTCAGCGAATTTGCTGATATCACTTGTTATTCCTTCGTCAAGGGCATTAATGTAAATTATGAACAATAGTGGGCCTAAAACTAATCCTTGTGGGACGCCACTTGTTACTGATTCCCACTCAGATTTCACCCCATTCATGCACACTCTCTGCTTCCTGTTGGTCAACCATGCCTCAATCCATGACAGGACTTTCCCCAATACCATGAGCCTCCACTTTCTTTAAGTGTTTCGTGTAGTACGTTATTAAAAATTTAATAAAATCCAAATAAATAATATCGTATTCTTTATTACAATCAAGATCTTCAAATGCTTGACTGAAGAAAGTCAGTAAATGGGGCAGGATGCCTTAGGGGGATGTTTTCTTAAAGAATTTTGGTGTGTCTCCTCTTTGTAATCAATAAATGAGAGACCTCTGTCGCCGCATTAAGATCAGATTGTTTTGTAACAGATACAAAAGGGTGTGATATGGCAGCATCATTTTTCTAGGATTTTCCAAAAGATGGTTGTGGTTGTAATACATATTTTGACCTAGAGTTCTTGTGTCATTGATATTTTCCAGATTCTGCCTATCAACACTGAAAGCAGTTTTGGCAAAAGAATAACCTTCTCTATCATGTTCCATGAATTCGTGACTTCGATGTCTTTCTACAGCTTCATCATTATAGTCTCCTTGAAATCTTCATCCAGTCTCTCTAAAACTGATTTAAAATTTCTGATGTTACGTTTTGAGTGTTTCCACAACAGCTGCTGCTATTATAAGGTCCATACCGTTGTTGCTGTAGCAGTGGACCCTGAGTAACTTCTCCACTAGTGGATCTTATGACTGGTCAGTAACTTCTCCACTAGTGGATCTTATGACTGGTCAGTAACTTCTCCACTAGTGGATCTTATGACTGGTCAGTAACTTCTCCACTAGGGGGTCTTATCACTGGTCAGTAACTTCTCCACTAGTGGATCTTATGATTGGTCAGTAACTTCTCCACTAGTGGGTCTTATCACTGGTCAGTAACTTCTCCACTAATGGGTCTTATCACTGGTCAGTAACTTCTCCACTAGTGGATCTTATGATTGGTCAGTAACTTCTCCACTAGTGGGTCTTATCACTGGTCAATAACTTCTCCAATAGTGGGTCTTATCATTGGTCAGTAACTTCTTCACTAGTGAGTCTTATCACTGGTTAGTAACTTCTCCACTAGTGGGTCTTATCACTGGTCAGTAACTTCTCCACTACTGGGTCTTATTCTGGGTCAGTAACTCGACTAATGGGTTTTATCGTTGGTCAATAACCCTTCCACTAGTGTGGGTGTCAATAAATCCTCCACTAGCGGCCTTATCCTTCATCAGAAACTCCTCCACAGGTTAGTCTTACCCTTGGTAACCTATTCCGTTAGCGAGTCGTGACCTTTCTCTGTGCGCCTCCGCGTTGGCTGATAGTGAATAGTCATCAGATGTTTTCATGAGCTCTGGTAAAATAAGAATTCCACTTGTATGGTTTTAATTTTCATGTTTGTGACAATCACTGACGTGGCTGTTATGCAGAGCCTTTTCTTTCGTGTTTTCACGAGACATTGCACAACATACAGAGGAAGCAAAGCAAAATAAACTGTTTACTCGGTAAGCCATTAAACAATGTATGATTTAATGGCTTGTCGAGAATTAACATTTAAGACTCGTAAATAATGAGCAATAATTGTTAGGAAATATATTGTAAAAGGTAAATGTAATTTACAGATTCGACGAATTGGTCCTAAAATAATGTTTAAAAATTACACGTATAAATTGAAGCATTAACAATGCCTTGGCTGGAACAATTTGCAATTATCCCTCAATTTGGCGAGGAAAAAATTTCTCTCGAAATTGTGAATGCATAAATATTTTTTGGGGTAAATCAGGTCAATCTGGTAAGTAGAGCTCTTTGAAAATCAGATTAGGACGTCAGTGATATTTCTCTCAGTATCAGTAGGGTACAAGAAGATCAAAGCACATATACACCAACTGATATTCTTGAAAGGAATAAGTAACCGTAAATAATATCGATCATTTAAATTACACTCGTTTACCAAAATAATTAGGAACAAGATAAAAAAAAATAATAAACACGATGATAATACCATAAAGATCAATTGGTGCAGTGAGGAAAAAAAAGGTTTATCGATAAAGAGATAATAAAAAAAACAGATATATTACAACATCAATAAAAAATCACAGTACTGTAGCTGGAATAATTCACAATTAACCCACAAAATTAGAAATGCAACAAGACGACGTCCAGGAGAAAAAGAAAAGTCTGACATTCATCTCCAATTTATGGGTAAGATTTGGCTCATAGCAAGTCAAAGGAACTGTGAGTCTAGATCATTTAATGTCATAAGTAGATAATTATTATACATTTTAAATGGTGTAAATCACGTCAAAAAATGAGTTCAATTAAGCACACGTAGAAATTTATGAAGGGGAACCACACTAATATATTATTTAAAAATCAAAATGACACAAGAGAAGTATATTTAAAAATTTTTAATACAACAAATATCACCACACAATGAACGACTTGTAAGTGTAAATTGCCATATATATATATTTATATATATATATATATATATATATATATATATATATATATATATATATATATATATATATATATATACAAAACACATAGTTATATAATTATAATAATTACATTCATATGACATGTAAACTCAGAATATTTTAATGTAACATATAAACTTCCAAAATTCATATTTAAACTGGTTTCTGAAGTTTGTAAACCAGAAAAAAAATCAAAGCTTAACACAGCATTCTTAGAAAAATCGAGAACGTGAAACATATGATGGAATAACATGATTTTTAAGGAATTTTTTAATATGTAAAAATATAATGCTTCCTTACGCTTATAAGACTGCCTGAGTGTGTCAGTTCGCGACGCTGGAAGGGAACATATTAGATTAGTGTTAACTAATTTGTATTAGAGTATGTGTGTTAAAAAATTAGTGTTATGAGTAGTGAGAATTCTGGTGAATCAGAAACATACATGATGCGTGCCCAGTGTTACTGGAAGATTAAAATTTACTTGTAAATCTTAAATGTTATATAAAAACACGTTGATAAATAAGACACATATTTGAGAGTTAGGTATCTTTATTCCGAAACATTTTGCCTACACAGTAGACTTCTTCAGTCAAGTACAGAGGCAGTAGAATCAGTAGATGTAAAGACGACGTAATTAGTCCATCACCCTTGAAGAACCCTACTGTGTGAACGAAACGTTTCGGAATAATGATACCCAACTGCTGCACATGTGTCTTTTTTATCAACCTGTGGGTATTGTATAGCATTATCATATATAAACACGTTAAAATATATAGACGCACGAATTTACACATAGTTCAGCTCAAACAGGGTGAACAAGAAGCCACAACTATAAATTTAAATAAAAAACGGGGCTTCAATCATCCTAAGAAAATTTCTTTACAATTAGAGTGGTAGGCTGCTGGAGGGGCATTCAAATGATGTAAAATGTACTACAAAGTCTAGAAACTTTATATATTTATAGAAAAAACTAAATACTGACAACGAGACAAAGGAACATAGCTCTGCTACTGTAGCAACCATTAATAGAAACAAATTCAGTTGTACACACGTATACAAACATACAAGTACATAACCAAATACGCTAACAAGAAGCCACCGGAGACAGGAAAGATATCAAACAGCTGGAGAAAAGACCAGTGTAATACCAGCATTAACGATAGAATATTAGATTTGCCGCTGATGCCGTTAGTTTATTTTACAACCAGTGGAGCTTTGAAGACATGAATGGAGTAAAGAATAAAGGGAAATAATTCACAGTAAGCACATTGAAGATCTGGAGATCCAAGATTGTGATAGCAGTGAGACAAAGACAGGAATACAACGACAACACTAAGGTAATTAGTTATCACAGGAAATAGTCTGGGAGAATTTGGATCTATACAGTGTACCGGAAATGTGAAAGGTGAGATAATGAATGTGGTGATGGAATATTTTATGTGCCAAAATGTTAGGAATAAATGGAGAGAGAGAGAGGGAGCGAGAATGGGGGGAGAGGGAATAAACCTGCAAGGTTGGAATTAGTTTCCACCCTAAACAAATTTGACGTAGTTGAAAAAAGATTACAAGACGGCCCCCTTCCCTCGGTGCCAGCGACCACATAGTGCTGAGTTTCCAGTATCTTGTGGAAGTAAACATAGAATCAGCACAAGAGTGAAGGGAGAATGAACAGCAGTAGGAAAGAAAACTGGAAATAAAGACAACGAAAAATATTAATAAGTGTGCAGCTGGAAAGTTTCTGGAGGCAGAAGATAAATTAATACCCAGAAGAATAAGAGGACAACTTAAGAACAAAGTGAACCCGTGATTCACCCAGAGGTGCAGAGTGGTAATAGCTAAATATACTAGAGCTTGGAAAAAATACAGAACGCATAGACAGAAGAAATCAGGGAAGTGGGCGCTGGAAAAAGAAAAAAAAGAATAGCTGAGTGACCTCTAGAAGAAGACACCAGTAAATGGCAGATAATAGCACTAAAGAAAGAGGAAGTAAATTTTACCAGAAATGACTGGGGAATCTGCATAACGCAGAACAAACGATTTAATGTGTACTCGGAGAGAAGGAAATTGCTAAAGAGTGAGAGAGAAAACACACATGAACGAGTACCGGACACAATGCACACAGCAAGAGAAGTGGTGAAGAAACTATTTTGTGAGCTACATATCTTGAAGTTAATAGGACCAGATAATATCTTTCCGTGGGTTCTGAAAGAGGGAACAGTAGCAATGTGAACCTCTAGATAAAATCTTCAACAAATCAACTGAAGAGGGTCAACTGCCGGAGGTAAGACCACAAACGTAGTGCCAGTATATAAGAGGGGAGACAGACAGCTAGAAATAAACTACAGGTCAGTGTCGTAAACAGGCAAAACATGTAGGATTACGGAGAGGATACTCAGAAGTGTGGTGGAGTCTCTGCCATGGAATGGATTGTTAAACAACCAGAACTGCTTGAGAGATAGTAAATCCTTTCTTACAAACCTGATTGAAGTGAGGCAGAGAGAGAGAGAGAGAGAGAGAGAGAGAGAGAGAGAGAGAGAGAGAGAGAGAGAGAGAGAGAGAGAGAGGATATTCAAGTAGTTCCGCACAAGAGACCGAAAAAAAAGCTAGAGCAGCAGATAGGAATAACAGGAAAGGCACTACAATGAATGATGTAATAACTAACGGGAAGGAAAAAACAAATAGGGATTATCCAGAAAGTGGGGCAAGAACGTGCAAGCATAAACGTAAATTTAACAACGATTCATACTGGGACCTGTACTCTTTCTGGTGTATGTGAATGACATGACGGAAGAAATGGCCCGATATATTTCTGTTCGCAGATGATGTGGGACTAATAAAGAAGAATACAAAATGGAATGAATACAAACGAACCTGGATAAACATAACTAAAGTAACACCTGGCTATTGGAATTCAACCCCAGCAAATGCCAGGTTAACAAAAGTAGGGAAGGGCAAAGAATACCTGAAAATGAGTACAGGTTCGGGGAAGAAAGGCAGCGAACCTCATTCATGAAGAGGGACGTAGGGGTTAACATGATGCCGACTATATTACTTGCGGCGCACATCAACCGAATAACCACTTTTGTAGATGAATGGTTCAGAGAACCGACATGTTGATAAATTAGACACATGTGCAACTATTCTATTCAAGATTGATGGACTGAACACATCGACTCAAGGTTGAGGGACTGATTACCTCATTCTCCTCCTGTTCTTCAAGTTTCTCCTACGTATGGACTGATGAAGCCACTGTGTGGCGAAACGTTTCCTCAATAAAGATACCCAAGAGTTGCACATGTGTCTAATTTATCATCGAATAACCACTGCAAATCTATGACAAATTTACAGGACCCTCAACAAAAAGTCATTCAAAACGCTATATACGATGTATGTTATGCATGTCTTCGGTCATGCAGCACCAGTCAGAAACCCACACCTAATCAAGCATGTCAAACAGGAAAAAAAAATCAGAGGTTTCCAACAAGACTAGTTCCAGATATAAGCTAGCTATAAGGGGAGACTAAAGAAGCTAAATCTGATGACATTAGAGAACAGAAGGACCTAGGGAGACATGATAACGACGTAGAAAATACTGAGGGGAATTGATAGGATGGACACTAACAGACGTAAGAAAATAAAGGAGGAGCATTGCAGCAGGCCTACTGGCCCATACTAGGCAGGTCCTTCATAATCCATCCCACTAACAGACTTCGAAAAGCATCAAACAAATACACGAAGTAAATACTAGAAAATATTACTGTAGCCTCAGAGTGGTCAGAAAAATAGAACGACTTGGACTGTGAAGTGGTAAAAATAGGATCCTTACATAGCTTTAAGAAGAGGCATGATAAGATTCACGAATAAAGATGAGTGAATCCAGTAGTGGTCAGTTTGAGGGGAGGGGGCTCAGAGCTGAGACACGACCCCTGTAATCTCAAATAGATGGGTGCACATAGGCGAGGTGAGTACACACACACACACACACACACATACACATACACACACACACACACAAACACACACACACACACACACACACACACACACACACACACACACACACACACACACACACACACACACACACTCTCTCACACACACACACACATACATACACACACACACACACACACACACACACACACACACACACACACACACACAAGGTTTGGTACACGGACGCGGATGGAATAACGAATAAATATGAGGAGCGGCATGAAAGAATCAATGAGAAGTCCCCAGACATCATAGCAGTCACAGAAACGAAACTCACTGAGATAATAATAGACGCAACCTTACCACCAGGATATCAGATCCTGAGGAAAGATAGGAGCAGAGGCGGAGGAGGGCTTGCACTGCTCATAAAAGACCGATGGAGATTTGAGGAAATGGAAGGCATGGACGAGATTGGAGGAAGGGACTAAATAGTAGGTACACTTCAGTCAGGGGAACATAAGGTAGTCATTGCAGTGATGTATAATCCACCACAGAACTGCAGGAGGCCAAGAGAGGAGTATGAAGA
This sequence comes from Cherax quadricarinatus, assembly GCF_038502225.1. Lineage (NCBI taxonomy): Eukaryota > Metazoa > Arthropoda > Malacostraca > Decapoda > Parastacidae > Cherax > Cherax quadricarinatus. The sequence goes on from NC_091339.1 coordinate 136,359, forward strand.
GAGCAACAGAGCAGTGGCGGGCACATTGGCCGAGGTGGCAAGAAGAGCTCACTAGAGCAGAGCAAAGTTACTGGTTATGGGCGATTTCAACCACAGGGAGATCGACTGGGAAAATCTGGAGCCACAGGGGGGTCCAGAAACAAGGAGAGCCAAGATGATGGATGTGGTACTGGAAAACCTTATGCTTCAACATGTTAAGGACATTACCAGAGAGAGAGAGGGGAGGATGAACCAGCAAGATTGAACCTTGTGCTCACCCTGAGCAGTTCAGACATTGAGGACATCACATATGAGAGGCCCCTTGGAGCTAGTGATCACGTGGTTCTGTGTACTGAATACATAGTAGAATTACAAGTAGAGAGGGTAACAGGAGTTGGATGGGAAAAGCCGAACTATAAAAAGAGGGACTACACAGGTATGAGGAACTTCCTGCAGGAAGTTCAGTGGGACAGAGAATTGGCAGGAAAGTCAGTAAATGAAATGATGGAATATGTAACAACAAAATGCAGGGAGACAGAGGAAAGGTTTGTTCCCAAGGGCAATAGAAATAATGGGAAGACCAAAGCAAGTCCTTGGTTTACCCGAAGGTGTAGGGAGGCAAAAATTAAGTGCAACAGAGAATGGAAAAGATGTAGGAGGCAAAGGACCCAGGAAAATAGAGAGACTAGTCGAAGAGCCAGAAACGAATATGCACAGATAAGGAGGGAGGCCCAGCGACAGTACGAAAACGACATAGCATCGAAAGCCAAGTCTGACCCAAAACTGCTGTATAGGCACAATAGGAAGACAGCAGTCAAAGACCAGGTGATCAGGCTGAGGAAAGAAGGTGGGGAACTCGCCAGAAGCGATCAAGATGTATGTGAGGGGCTCAACAAGAGATTTAAGGAAGTATTTACAGTTGAGACAGGAAGGCCTCTGGGTGGACAGAACAGAGGGAGATGTCAACAAGGAGTATACCAACAAGTGTTAGATGACATACACACAACTGAAGAGGAGGTGAACAAGCTGCTAAATGACCTTTATACCTCAAAAGGAATGGGACCAGACAACATCTCCCTGTGGGTCCTTAGAGGGGAAGCAGAAATGCTGTGTGTGCCACCAACCACAATCTTCAACACATCCCTTGAAACTGGGCAACTACCTGAGGTATGGAAGACGGCAAATGTAGTACCCATATTTAAAAAAGGAGACAGAAAAGAGGCACTAAACTATAGACCAGTGTCACTGACGTGCGTAGTATGCAAAGTAATGGAGAAGATTATCAGGAGGAGAGTGGTGGAGAACCTGGAATGGAAAAAGAGTATAAACGCCAACCAGCACAGATTTATGGAAGGCAAATCCTGTGTCACAAACCTACTGGAGTTTTATGATAAAGTAACAGAAGTAAGACACGAGAGAGAGGGGTGGGTTGATTGCATATTCTTGGAGTGCAAGAAAGCCTTCGACACAGTTCCTCACAGGAGAATGGTGCAGAAGCTAGAGGATCAGGCGCGTATAACAGGAAGGGCACTGAAATGGATCAGAGAATACCTGACAGGGAGGCAACAACGAGTCATGGAACGTAATGAGGAATCACAGTGGGCACCTGTGACGAGCGGGGTCCCACAGAGGTCGGTATTAGGACCAGTGCTATTTCTGGTATATGTGAATGACATGATGGAAGGGTTAGACTTAGAAGTGTCCCTGTTCGCAGATGATGTGAAGTTAATGAGGAGAATTAAATGAGATGAGGATCAGGTAGGACTGCAAAGAGACCTGGACAGGCTGGAAACCTGATCCAGCAACTGGCTTCTCGAATTTAACCCCGCCAAATGCAAAGTCATGAAGATCGGGGAAGGGCAAAGAAGACCGCAGACGGAGTATAGGCTAGGTGGCCAAAGACTGCAAACCTCGTTCAAAGAGAAAGATCTTCGGGTGAGTATAACACCGTGCACGTCTCCAGAAGCACACAACCAGACAACTGCTGCAGCATATGGGTGCCTGGCAAACCTGAGAATAGCGTTACGATACCTTAGTAAGGAATCATTGATGACACTGTACACCGTGTACGTCAGGCCCATATTGGAGTATGCAGCACCTGTTTGGAACCCACACTTGATCAAGCACGTCAATAAATTAGAGAAAGTGCAAAGGTTTGCGACAGTGTTAGTTCCAGAGATAAGGGGAATGTCCTACGAAGAAAGGTTAAGGGAAATCGGCCTGACGACACTGTAGGACAGGAGGGTTAGGGGAGACATGATAACAACATACAAAATACTGCGTGGAATAGACATGGGGGACAGAGACAGGATGTTCCAGAGAGGGGACACAGAAACAACGGGTCACAGTTGGAAGTTGAAGACCCAGATGGGTCAAAGGGATGTTAGGAAGTATTTCTTCAGTCATAGAGTTGTCAGGAAGTGGAAGAGCCTAGAAAGTAAGGTAGTGGAGGCAGGAACCATACATAATTTTAAGATGAGGTATGATAAAGCTCATGGAGCAAGGAGAGAGAGGACCTAGTAGCATTCAGAGAAGAGGCGGGGCCAGGAGCTGAGTCTCGACCCCTGCAACCACAATTAGGTGAGTACACAAACACACACAAACACACACAAACACACACACACACAAACACACACACACAAACACACACAAACAAACACACACACAAACACACACACAAACACACAAACACACACACACACACACACACACACACACACACACACACACACACACACACACACACACACAAACAAACGCACACACACACACAAACAAACGCACACACACACACACACACAAACAAACACACACACAAACACACACACACACTCACAAACAAACGCACACACACACACACACACACACACACACACACACACACACACACACACACACACACACACACATTGTCTTTCCAATCAGTAATGATACTTTTTCTGACACTCATAACACTTATTAAAGCTTAATTCTATGTTAATCCCAATTATAGGCATTAAATAAATCTAGTCTGGTGTTGAACGGGCGAAATGCGGCTTTAATATGAACAAAGTGAAAATAAACACACATACAGTAGATAATCTTTTTAAACAACATTTCGCCCAAATTTGGTCCGATAGCTTTTAACGTACAACTATATATATATATATATATATATATATATATATATATATATATATATATATATATATATATATATATATATATATATATTTATATATATATATATATATGTCGTGCCGAATATGTAAAACTGGTCAGTTAGCAAGAACTCATTTAAAGTTAAGTCCTTTCTAAAATTTTCTCTTATACGTTTAAAGATGTATTTTTTTCATTAATGTTAATGTAAAAATTTTTAATTTTGCTCCAAAAGAATCTTAGAAAACTTACCTAACCTTATTATAACAAGAACAATTTATTTTGGCCTAACCCAACTAAATATATTTTAGATTTGTTTACAATAATTTAACAGTAAACAAACACAGTGAAATATATATTTTTTTCGTTAGGTTCAGAATGATTTTGGCGAAATTATTGCATACACAAATTTTCACTTGTCCTATATGGCAAGATGAGCCTTGCTATTTAAGCCAAGATCGCAAGTTCTGCCTATTCGGCACGACATATATATATATATATATATATATATATATTTATATATATATATATATATATATATATATATATATATATATATATATATATATATATATATTTCAAAATAATTTCAAGAAATATCAATTATAAAAACAGTAATAATTTTCATCTCTTGTAATAGAGTTTTAAGACAACCATGTCAAAAATTTTTAATGAAAACATCAAACCATTAATTTGAGGAAAAAGTCTTAACACAAACATAACCAGTAAATAAAACTTTATATAAATGTTGTACAAATTATTAATAGAAACATTAATAACATCAATACGAATTAAAATTATAAAATCATCCAAAATGATAACAGGAATTAGTAATAACATTAACAATAATAACAATAATTAAAAAAACAGTAAATATGGGAGAAATGGCCATTTCTAGTAATATTAATAAAAATATCAAGAATAATAAAAACAACAATATATACACAAAGGAAATTTGAATAGGGAGTAAAGACGAAGGTATTAAATATACATTGAGACGTGTTTCTATCAGCGTATATACACTGAGACTTTAATGCCTATTTTAGGCATTAAAGTATTCTTGACTGGCGGTGAATATGTTACATGCAGCCATAATGGCCCTCGTGTTGTCTAAAGACAGGTTTTAAACCAAATTAACCAGCCAATCAACTACCAGATACCAAGACAGATGGTTATAAACACTAAGATGTATGTATCTTTCAGTGTAAACACATAGAAACTTCTCTGTGTATATACACCGAGAGATTATTTTAACTCCTATTAAAGGGATGAAGAAAATCTTGAATGGTGGCGTACATGCAGCCTCGGTTTTAAACCCAATAAACCAAGACAAAGGGAAACTAAAACATTTAATAGAAAATTTATAGCTTCAACGTTACCCAGGTGAGCATTTTTTGGCTTACTAGTACAAATCTCCTTCTGGCTGTTAGTAACTGCTGAAAACAAAACAGAAACGTTAATACTTAAGCAAATGACATTGACGCAAAGGCAGAAAGAAGTGATCTCATGTCGTAAACTAAACTAAACTGAAATGATAGATATATTCCAACCATGGAATATGCTGGGTCACTTATAATATAAAATACAGAAGCAGTTATATGATCATCTGATTGTTAGACATATAATGTGGTATAACATATTACTTACTATATTATAACGTATTATAACAATATAATATAGATCATTATAAGTTCATTATAAAAGGTATATAGACGATTAAAATATAGCAATATGTAATGTTTTCTCAGGAATTACAGAATTAAACAATAGTAGGAACACAAATACACCGAGAGATGTATGTATTTCGGTATATGTATGATGAGAATTTACTTTAATCCCTATTTCAGTGTTTAAAGTATTCCTGACTGGGGTTGAGTCAGGTAACACACAGCCTTAATGGCCCTCGTTCAGTAGATAGGTTTCAAGTCTGCCTATCCAACCGTCAAGTAGGGACATAGTTACATACACTGAGAGGCATCTCTCTCTCTCTCTCTCTCTCTCTCTCATTGTATAAACACTGAAAGTTTAATTTAATTAATGCCTATCTTAGGGATTAAAGTATTCTTGACTGGTGATGAATAAGTGATATGAAGCGGTAGTGGCCATTCTATAGTTGATAGACTTCAAACTTAAGAAAGTTTGAATTTAAAGGCAAAGAAATGATTATCTACCCCAGCAACACATTCTCATTTTGCTTTATTAATATTTTGATGAGGCACCCATTCGGAACGATAATTTGCACGTTCGTCCAATCGGCACAATGCTCTGATGGGTCAAGGTGGCAATCGGCTTGTGCCCAATCTTTTATTAAGTGTTTCTGTTGGGAAAATTTAGCTGAGACAGATTCACTTCTCTGAGATCAGATTTGTCTCACTGGAGAGAGGGATGTATATAAATGTCGTTCCTCTCAATGGTGCTGTGTTAGACTTCTTCATCAGTATCTACATCGCTGTAGCAATGTTTTAATGCTTTCGGGGGTACGTTAATATTTTCATCACAAGGCAGAACTTATGTATGTTTCATGGATTGTGCGGTCGTCGGTTCAGTTCAGAGAAAGTGTTCAGCTCAAAGTCAGCACTCAACGAAATCCCCGGAGTACCTTAATCTGGCAACGATATTAAGGATTTTGATAACATTTCCGTCAAGGAACTCACAGCTACAAGTCCTCAGTTCTCCGAAAAACAGTGTCATGATGACGCTTCTTTTTACCTTGTTCTTAAGGTCTGAATAATAATGCATATATAAACATGACACTGATCATTAAATTAATCAACTCTCAGCTAGGTCAATCAATGACGAAAACTAAAACTTCCTCCGTCTCAGCCCCTTCCTGCCTCTTACAAGAGGCGTGTCAACACTACAGTTCAAACTCTGCAACTTATCTCCTTCCCTTCCTCATAGTGCAGGCACTGTACTTCTTACCTTGAATCAATTCATCCCTTCATAAATGCTACTTTGCTCACGTATTAAATACAGAAACTGGAAATCACATTAAATTTAATTCGTATTTTCACTCACAAATATTTCGTTTCATGAGAATTAATATACATTTTATTCCCCAAATTAACTATTTCCTATAAAATACCCATTTTTTTATATGACGATGATAAAGCATTAATCTGACGAGTCAGCAAAGATTTCAATTCTGGAGATTTTCATAATCCATCAGCTGTCCAAGCTATGTCCAGCCTTTTAGGGAGAATTTAAAAAAAAAAAAAGACGAATGCCATTCGTAAACATCGCATATCATTAAAGCTTCGCGGAAATTGGGAGGACAATGGTGCTTCGAGTTTTCCCACTTCACAATGAAGTTAAATGGATCGAGAGTCAATATTTCTCGAGCGGTTTTATTAGCCTTGATCTCTCGGCAGAAAAGGTTTGAGTTTTTGCGACTGCGGATATATTCCACCTGAAAATTTATTATTATTTATTGTTCCACAAAGCCTTGAATGTATGATATATTCCAAGTGAAACCCACATTAGCAAATAAATTCATGGCTTAAGGGTATCTGTATATTTCGGATTCAGTTGAAGTTCTCTTCGGCAGATGCAAGGCATTATGTAAGGTCGTCTTCAGCAGACTCAGACACTCAGTTTAAGGTCGAAATGTACACTTAAAGATTTAGTTTTTTGTCTAATGGCTGGATTCAATAAGAATATTCCAGTGTGTCGAAACACTTATTTTTTGGATTCAACCTGTTGAGGAAACATTTTTTTGTTGAGTAAGTTTTTATTGAGATTATATTGTGCTCAAGTCAGACCTTTGTCAAGTCATGACTTGATAAAGCTCTATTCTGAGCTAAACGTTATGCCATTCAAAATTTCCTTTGTTTTAGGTATTAATTAATTTACACCTCAGTTTATGCAATGCACTAGAGGATTCATAATTTACGTAAAATCATACGTGCAATAAAATCACAGTAAACAGGTGATATGAAGACCAACCACTGTGAAAAGAATAGTGAACCTCCAAGCGCTTTCGTGATTTTTCACATCAAGATACTAAAAATAAGAGATTAGCAGAAGGCATATGAGGGCGAAAATACACTTTACGGTCAACATACATTATCTGAACCTTTCATGATCATGTGGGTGAGGTGGTCAAGGACCTGTCAGACATAGCTTATATTCTACCCAAGGTTTAAGAATCTAACTTGTATATATCTTAAATTCTTCCGAAATTTTATTAATTATAAATGAGTCTAATATGTATAATCCTAAAGCAATATTCATTATTTCAAAACTATTTTTTATGAAGCTTGATTCTATTATAGTTTTCTCGACCATGGACCTGATTGTTACAACTTTTTCGGCCTTTCGAAAATCAATTGGATGGTTAAAATCTTTCACATGAATAAACAGAGTATTAGAATCTTGTCCACTTCTAATGCGATATTTATGTTGTTGTAATCTTAGCTCAATACTTTTTCCAGTTTGACCGTAATAAACTTCATCACATTTTTTTACAAGGAATTTTACAGAAACAGCCGCCAGCATTTTTTTGGGAATTTTTGATCAAAAGTTTTTTTTCATCGCATCAATATTTTTAAATACAATTTTGATATTAAAATTCTAAAGGTGAGAAGGTATATTAAGAAAGTTTTCATGGTAAGGGAGAACCAACATATTTTTCTTTGAATAACCATGTTTATCCTTTTTTGAATTATAATAAGTATTTCTATCAGTTTGAAAAGATTTATCAGTTAAGTGTTTTGGGTATTTTAGATCATTAGCTATTACATAAATCTTCATGATTTCTTCTTCTATGAATTATATTATTAGGCACAATAATATAAAATACTGCTCGTTGTACTAGTACACCAAATAGGGAGTAGAATGAAATTAGCCTAGAGTCATCCACACCACCGTATGTCCTTGGGTAGCGAGTACAACACCCAGTTCTGCTGGATGCGCTACTCTTAACGATTGTGTGGCCCCGTGGATTAAGGCGTCATGAGTTTTCGCCCTCCATGAGGGAGGCCAAAACAGCATGGGTATCGACTCCTTGGCTAGTCACAGTGTTTTTATTGATCAGTACCGCTTGTTCGTGGGTACAATAATATATATATATATATATATATATATATATATATATATATATATATATATATATATATATATATATATATATATATATGTCGTGCCGAATAGGCAGAACTTGCGATCTTGGCTTAAATAGCAACGCTCATCTTGCCATATAGGACAAGTGAAAATTTGTGTATGCAGTAATTTCGCCAAAATCATTCTGAACCTAACGAAAAAAATATATTTCACTTTGTTTGTTTAGTATTATATTATTGTAAACAAATCTAAAATATATTTAGTTGGGTTAGGCTAAAATAAATTGTTCTTGTTATAATAAGGTTAGGTAAGTTTTCTAAGTTCCTTTTGGTGCAAAATTATAATTTTTTATCCATACAGCCAGATAAAGTACTGTGTACTCTGATGCTGAGATACAGGTTCGAATCCTGCTGTTGACTGAGACATAATGTTTGTAAATAATTTCGCCTGTTTGCGAATTGTTAAGCATTCCAAAAAATCTTTGGTTGTTCACTGCATGTGCCAGAATTTGATTAAAAAAATTTGTACAAGCTTGGTACTCCGGGGGATGGGAAATTACCGTCTAACTTCAGCTAGGCGCCCATATTTATCTGGGATCTGGCCGAATGAAGAAGGTACTACGTACTTTGATGCAGTGTGTGTAGGTTCGAATTCTGCTGTGGAATGAGAAATAATGTTTGTAAACAATTTCGCCTGTTTGCGAATTGTTAAGCATTTCAAAATCTCTTGTTATTCACTGCATGCGGCAGGATTTGATGAAATAACTTCTGTACAAGCCTGGTGCTCCGGGATATGTGGAATTACCGTCTAGTTTCGGCTAGGTGCCCATATTTATCGGGAATCTGGCGTTATGGATAAAGTACTGTGCACTCTGATACCGAATATTGCTGTCGACTGCGAGATAATGTTTGTAAATAATTTCGCCTGTTTGCGAATTGTTAAATATATATATATATATATATATATATATATATATATATATATATATATATATATATATATATATATATATATATATATAGTGTGTGTGTGTGTGAGACTTTATGTAAATTATGAATCATGTATTTTATTTACATAAACTGAGAAGCATTAAATACTCAAATTAAACATTCTTCAGGTATAGTAATATGAGCTGTAATTTGTAATAGAAACAAAATACTTTTTTCACATACGATGAATTATCAAATTTGCTCTTTCTAGGTACATGCACATACTTATTGCTAGTAGTTAATTATTCCTCGATATTAGGCAGGCCACACAGGTTGGCTGTTAATTAACGAGCGTGATGTATTCACTAATTGAGGGTAACGACTGCAGGTCAGTATAGTTTGCTTTATATTTTGTGATAAGAGTCAGTAACTATGATAGTTTTATTAATATTGTTAATCATTCCATTAACATGTGTAAGAATAGTGATGATAATGATGGTAATGATAATTGTCCTTTTATTATTATTATTATTATTATTATTATTATTATATTTTAATTGTTGTTATAACAGAAAAACTAATTATTCAAAAACTGGGAGGACAGAGTCACAACATATGTAGTATATCTAGGTTTCCAAAAAGCATTTGACAAGGTGCCTCATCAGAGATTGATGACCTGAATGAATGAATGATGACCATAAAGGGTTAATACTTGGCTCACCAACTGGAATCAACGAGTAGTACTGAACGGTGAAGTGTCTCAGTTACCAAATGTTAAAAGCGGAGTTCCTCAGGGAATGGTTTTTGTACAATCTTTTTCAAAATATTTACACAGTTTTTTAGCCGTTAAGGCAATATTTTTTACGAAAAAAAAGAACAAAAATATATTGGTATATGTTACGTGAATGAGAGAACAAACTCCCCATGTCGTCTCACAGTCACCCTGAATGATAGTTATTAAGCAGCATAACTCAACTGAAATCTTCCTACAGATAAGAAAACAAAGCGAGCAGAAGAGAAAGTATTACATATACAAGTGCAAGTAGAGAGGCTGAGTGGCTGTATCAGAATGATACAGCAGCAACAGTCAAATGTGGACAAAAAGAAGAAGGAATGAAGAACGCTCATGAGAAATGACAAGTCTGTAAGGAGCTAGCAAACGATTTACAGAGGTATTTCCAATGGAAACGTGGAAATACCAGATATTCGAAAGAAAAGACTACACAATCAGGCACTGGAACACATATACCTAACAGAAGAAGACCTAAAGAAGCTTCTGACTGAGCTAGATGTATCAAAAGTAATGTGACATGAAAATATGTGTCCATGTATTCTTCGTAGGATTTAGATGCACTCTCCGATCAAGTAACTAAAATCAATAATAATTCAATTGATACAGTGCAATTGCCAGAGATGTGGAAGACAGCAAATGTTTCATAATTTAAGAGATGAGACAGTCAGGAAGGTTTAAATAAAGAACACGGGTTTAGAGATGAGAAAATCTCTCTCACAAGCCTGTGGTAAAGTAACAGAAGTGAGGCAAGACAGACGAATAAGTAGACTGCAGACATTTGACATCATACCTCACAAGAGAATGGGGAAAAAAAACATAGTGCTTCTCCGAGAAGAGTTGTCAAAATGAGCAAATGTGAGAAGTGAAATTCCACAAGGATCATACTGTGTCTGGTATGTGAAAGATATATCAGAAGAGAGAGTCCGATGTATCTCTCAGATGATGTAAAATTAATTAGAATACTGATAAGTAATGAGGACAAGGAAAGACTATAAATGGAACTGGACAAACTGCAGGACTGGTCAGACAAGTAGTTATTGGAATTAAAGCCCAGCACATAATAAGTTACGAAAACTGAAGGAAAGACAGGAAAAGTAGACCAGAAACTAAATATAGACTTGGAAGACAGAGGCTGCAAACTATGCATTTCGCCTGAGGTTCATCAACCAAATAACCTCTCCAGCAAATGCTTGACTGCTGGATCTAAGATTAGCTTTCAGGAATTTAACAGTCATCCATGGCCTTTTATGCGACATATATCAGTCCCATGTTGGGATACAGCACATAAAACAACTCGAGCAAATAAAAACAATTCAGGTGCAAAGGTATGCAACGAGACTATACCAGAGTTAAGTCGGATAAACTAAAAATAAAAAGTAAAGGAACTGAATATATCCACTTTAAGTGTGGAAGACCTAGACGCGACATGATAAGGACATACAAAATACTCAGAGGACTTGATAAGGTGGACAGGGATAGACTATTAGAGACGAGAAACGGGTACACAAGAAGTATAACTGAAAGTTAAACACATAATTGAGTCACAGGGATATCAAGAAGTATTTCTTCAGCTTGATAGTAGCCAGGAAGTGGAAAGATTTCGAGGGCGTAGTAGCGGAAGCAATCGAAATACACAGTTTTAAGAACAGGTATGACAGTGCATACGGGGTTGGGGGTGAAGCAAATCCGGCAAGCGACAAGAGGAAGGACCAACAGCTGAGACTTGACGCCGGCAACTACAAACACTTGAGTACAGATAGGTGAATACATATGAACATGTATTTGTATACACACATATATCTATGTTTTTGTACATGAACATGTATACGTGCATACTTATGTATACCTGCACACGTATACATATGTACAAGCATGTGTGATTTATGTGTGCATACATATACACACAAATACTTACTATACACACACACGCATATACACATGCATACATACGCAAAACAATTCACAGGTACACATGAATACGTAAACATGTATACGCACTCATACACAGCCACACGAATATACATTTTTATTCTTATTTCGTTGCTTTAAAAATTTATAACCGCCGTCTACTATTCGTGTTTACGTGAAATGAGACAGAGGACGCCGGGTTGATGGGACACGTCGATGCTTTTCTTGGATCCCGCAGCGATCAAAACACAGTTGTTTGTTTCCAGCCTGAGGGACTTAACCATTAATCCCGGCACCTGGTAATGTATAATTAATTACTAACCCATCGTCAAGGGTATATATATATATATATATATATATATATATATATATATATATATATATATATATATATATATATATATATATATATATATATAATGTCGGGCCGAATAGGTAAAATTGGTCCATTAGCAAGAACTCATTTAAAATTACGTCCTTTATCAAATTTTCTCTTTTACTTTTAAAGATATATTTTTGATTTATATTAATGTAAAAATTAATAATTTTGTACCAAAAGAACCTTAGAATACATGACAACGAAATGTAAGGAAGCAGAGGACAGGCTCTTTCCCAAGGGCAACAGAAATAATGGGAAGACCAGAATGAGCCCTTGGTGCACTTAAAGGTGCAGAAAGGCTAGAGACTGGAAAAAGTATAGAAGACAAAGGAACCAGGAAAATAAGGAGATTAGTCGAAGAGCCAGAAATTAATATGCACAGATAAGGGGAGTGGACCAGTGGTAATACGAAAATATCATAGTATCGAAAGCCAAGTCAGACCCACAATCTTGTAGAGTGTACAGCAACATCAGGAAGAAAACAAAAACCAAGGACCAGATAATCAGGCTGAGGAAGGAAGGAGGGGAGTTTACAGGAAATGACCGAGAAGCATGTGAAGAGTTCAACATGAGATTTAAGTAAGTATTTTCAGTGGAGATAGGGGAACAAGCAGGAATAACAGGAAAGGCACTGCAATAGATCAGAGAATACCTAACAGGAAGGAAACAACGAGTGATGGTGTATGACGAGGTGTCAGAGTGGGCGCCTGTGACGGTGTATGACGAGGTGTCAGAGTGGGCGCCTGTGACGAGCGGGGTTCCAGAGGGGTCAGTCCTAAGGACGGTGCTGTTTATGGTATATGTGAATGATATGAGGGAAGGGATAGATTCAGAGGTGTCCCTGTTTGCAGACGATGTGAAACTGATGCGAAGAATTCAAACGGATGAGGATCAGCTAGGACTACAAATGGATCTGGACAGGAAGCAAGCCTGATGCAGCAACTGGCTATTGGAGTTTAACCCCACCAAGTGCAAAGTCATGAAGATTGGGGAAGGTCAAAGCATACTGCAGACAGAGTACAGGCTAGGGAAGGGGGGGGGGCCAAAGACTGCAAACTTCACTCAAGGAAAAGGGTCTTGGAGTGAGAATAATACCGAGCACATCTCCTGAGGTGCACATTAACCAAATAACTGCTGCAGTATGTGGGCATCTGGCAAACATAAAAATAGCGTTTCGGCGCCTTAGTAAGGAATCGTTCAAGACTCTATACACCATGTATGTCACGCCTATATTGGGGTGTGAAACCTACACCTGGTAAAGCACGTCAGGAATTTAGAGAAAGTGCAAAGGTTTGCAACAAGACTAGTCCCAGAGTTAAGGGGTATGTTCAACGAGGAGAGGTTATGGGAAATAGACCTGACGACTATGGTGGACAGGAGGGATGGGGGACATGATAACAACATACAAAATGATGAGAGAAACTGACATGGTGGATAGGGACAGGATGTTTCAGAGATGGTACACAACAATAAAGGGGTTACAGCTGGAAATTGATGACTCAGATGAGTCACAGGGGTGTTAGGAAGAATTTCTTCAGTCATAGACTTGTCAGGAAGTGGAACATCTGGAGAGTAATGTAGTGAAGGCACGTTCCATACTTAGTTTTAAGAAGAGATACTATAAAGCTCATAGAGCTACGAGTCGACCTAGTAGCGACCATGACTCGGCCCCTGCAACCACAATTAGGTGAATACACACACACACACACACACACGCACACGCACACACACACACACACACACACACACACACACACACACACACACACACACATACACAGAGGCACACACACAGGTGTAGGGAGGCAAAAATTAAGTGCACAAAAGAAAGGAAAAAATACAGAAGCCAAAGGACCCAGGAAAATAAGGAGATTAGTCGAAGTGCCAGAATCGAGTATGTACAGATAAGGAGGGAGGCCCAACGACAGTACGAAAACAACATAGCATCGAAAGTCAAATCTGACCCGAAACTGCTGCATAGCCACATTAGGAGGAAGACAACACTTAAAGACCAGGTGATCAGGCTGCAGAAAGAAGGTGGGGAACTCACAGGAAACGATCAAGAGGTATGTGAGGAGCTCAACACGAGATTTAAGTATTTACAGTGGAGACAGGAAGGACTCTGGGAAGACAGAACAGAGGGGGACACTAACAAGGACTATACCAATAAGTGTTGGATGACATACACACAACCGAGGAGGTGAAGAAGCTGCTAAATGACCTTGACACCTCAAAGACGGTGGGACCGGATAACATCTCTCCTTGGGTCCTTAGAGAGGGAGCAGAACTGCTGTGTGTGCACTAAGAACAATCTTTAACACATCCCTCGAAACTGGGCAACTACCTGAGGTATGGAAGACGGCAAATGTAGTCCCCATTTTTAAGAAGAGGAGACAGAAACGAGGCACTAAACTATAGACCAGTGTCACTGACGTGTATAGTATGCAAAGTCATGGAGAAGATTATCAAGAGGAGAGTGGTAGGATCAGGCACGTATAACAGGAAGGGCACTGCAATGGATCAGAGAATACGTGACAGGGAGACAACAACGAGCCATGGTACGTGATGAGGTATCAGAGTGGGCGCCTGTGACGAGCGGGGTCCCACAGGGGTCAGTCTTAGGACCAGTGCTGTTCTTGGTATATGTGAATGACATGACAGAAGGGACAGACTCAGAAGTGTCCCTGTTTGCAGATGATGTGAAGTTAATGAGGAGAATCAGATGAGGATCAGGCAGGACTACAAAGTGACCTGGACAGGACAGACAAGTGATTCAGCAATTGGCTACTCGAATTTAACCCAGCCAAATGCAAAGTCATGAAGATCGGGGAAGCGCAAAGAAGACCGCAGACAGAGTATACACTAGGTGGCTAAAGACTTCAAACCTCGCTCAAGGAGAAATATCTCGGGGGGAGTATAACTCCGAGGACGTCTCTGGAAGCACGCATCAACCAGGTAACTGACGCAGCATAACGGCACCTGGCAATCCTGAGAACAGCATTCCGATACCTTAGTAAGGATTCGTTGAAAACACTGTACACCGCGTACGTCAGGTCCATACTGGAGTATACAGCACCAGTTTGAAACCCACAACTGGTCAATCAGGTCAAGAAATTAGAGAAAGTGCAAAGGTTTGCAACAAGGCTAGTACCCGAGCTAAGGGGAATATCCTACGAAGAAAGGTTGTGGGAAATCAACCTGACGACACTGGAGGACAGTAGGGTTAGGGGGAGACATGATAACGACATACAAAGTACTGCGAGGAATAGATAAGGTGGACAGAGACAGGATGTTCCAGAGAGGGGACACAGAAACAAGGGGTCACAATTGGAAGCTGAAGACTCAGATGAGTCAAAGGGATGTTAGGAAGTATTTCTTCAGCCATAGAGTAGTCAGGATGTGGAATAGTCTAGCAAGTGATGTAGTGGAGGCAGGAACCATACATATCTGTAAGACGAGGTATGATAAAGCTCATGGAACAGGAAGAGAGAGGACCTAGTAGCGATCAGTGAAGAGGCGGGGCCAGGAGCTGAGTCTCGACACCCTGCAACCACAATTAGGTGAGTACAGGCACACATACACACACAGGCACACATACATAAACACACATGGAGAGCCAGGATGTTGGACGTGGTGCTGGAAAACCTCATGCACCAACATGTTAAGGACACTACCAGAGTGAGAGGGGAGGATGAACCAGCAAGATTGGACCTTGTGTTCACCCTGGGCAGCTCAGACATTGAGGACATCAAGTATGAGAGTCCCCTAGGAGCTAGCGACCACGTGGTTCTGTGCTTTGAATACATAGTAGAGCTGCAAGTGGAGAGAATAACAGGAGTAGAATGGGAAAAACCTGACTATAAAAGAGGGGACTACATAGGGTTGAAGAACTTCCTGCGGGAGGTCCAGTGGGACAGAGAACTGGCAGGAAAGCCAGTAAATGAAATGATGGAATATGTAGCAACAAAATGCAAGGAGGCAGTGGAAAGGTTCATTCCCAAGGGCAACAGTAACAACGGGAAGACCAGAACAAGCCCCTGGTTCACCCGACGGTGTAAGGAGGCAAAAACAAAGTGCAATAGAGAATGGAAAAAGTACAGAAGGCAGAGAACACACGAAAATAGGGAGATCAGTCGCAGAGCCAGGAATGAGTACGCACAGGTAAGGAGGGAGGCCCAGCGACAGTATGAAAATGACATAGCATCGAGAATCAAGACTGACCCGAAACTGTTGTATAGCCACATCAGGAGGAAGACAACAGTCAAAGACCAGGTGATCAGATTAAGGACAGAAGGTGGAGAACTCACAAGAAATGATCAGGAGGTATGTGAGGAGCTGAACAGGAGATTTAAGGAAGTTTTTACAGTAGAGACAGGAAGGGCTGTGGGAAGACAGAACAGAAGGGAACATCAAGAGGGAATATACCAACAAGTGTTGGATGACATACGAACAACTGAGGAGGAGGTGAAGAAGCTCTTAAGTGACCTTGACACCTCAAAGGCGATGGGACCGGACAACATCTCCCCATGGGTCCTTAGAGAAGGAGCAGAGATGCTGTGTGTGCCTCTAACCACAATCTTCAACACATCCCTTGAAACTGGGCAACTACCTGAGAAATGGAAGACAGCTAATGTAGTCCCCATATTTAAGAAAGGAAACAGAAACGAGGCACTAAACTACAGACCTGTGTCTCTGACATGTATTGTGTGCAAAGTCATGGAGAAAATTATCAGGAGGAGAGTGGTCGAACACCTGGAAAGGAACAAGATTATAAATGAAAACCAGCATGGGTTCATGGAAGGCAAATCTTGTATCACAAACCTCCTGGAGTTTTATGACAAGGTAACAGAAGTAAGACACGAGAGAGAGGGTTGGGTAGATTGCGTTTTCCTAGACTGCAGGAAGGCCTTTGACACAGTTCCCCACAAGAGATTAGTGCAGAAGCTGGAGGATCAGGCACACGTAAAAGGAAGGGCACTGCAATGGAAAAGGGAATACCTGACAGGGAGGCAGCAACGAGTCATGGTACGTGAAGAGGTATCACAGTGGGCGCCTGTTACGAGCGGGGTCCCACAGGGGTCAGTTCTAGGACCAGTGCTATTTTTTATATATGTGAACGACATGATGGAAGGAATAGACTCTGAAGTGTCCCTGTTCGCAGATGACGTGAAGTTGATGAGAAGAATTAAATCGGACGAGGATGAGGCAGGACTGCAAAGAGACCTGGAGAGGCTGGACACGTGGTCCAGTAACTGGCTTCTCGAATTCAATCCAGCCAAATGCAAAGTCATGAAGATTGGGGAGGGGCAAAGAAGACCGCAGACAGAGTATAGGCTAGGTGGACAAAGACTACAGACCTCACTCAGGGAGAAAGACCTTGGGGTGACCATAACACCGAGCACATCACCGGAGGCACACATCAACCAAATAACCGCTGCAGCATATGGGCGCCTGGCAAACCTGAGAATAGCGTTCCGATACCTTAATAAGGAATCGTTCAAGACACTGTACACTGTGTATGTTAGGCCCATACTGGAGTATGCAGCACCAGTCTGGAACCCACACCTGGTCAAGCACGTCAAGAAGTTAGAGAAAGTACAAAGGTTTGCAACAAGGCTAGTCCCAGAGCTCAAGGGAATGTCGTACGAGGAAAGGTTAAGGGAAATCGGACTGACGACACTGGAGGACAGAAGGGCCAGGGGAGACATGATAACGACATACAAGATACTGCGGGGAATAGACAAGGTGGACAGAGATAGGATGTTCCAGAGAGGGGACACAGGGACAAGGGGTCACAACTGGAAGCTGAAGACTCAGACGAGTCACAGGGACGTTAGGAAGTATTTCTTCAGTCATAGAGTTCTCAGCAAGTGGAATAGCCTAGCAAGTGAAGTAGTGGAGGCAGGAACCATATATAGTTTTAAGAAGAGGTATGACAAAGCTCAGGAAGCAGAGAGAGAGAGGATCCAGTAGCGATCAGTGAAGAGGCGGGGCCAGGAGCTGAGTCTCGACCCCTGCAACCACAATTAGGTGAGTACAATTAGGTGAGTACACACACACACACACCATAGCAGCAAAAGCCAAGTCCGACCCAAAGCTGTTGTATAAGAACATAAGAAAGAAGGAACACAGCAACAGGCCTACTGACCCATGCGGAGCAGGTCCATGTCCCCCCCCCCGGATTAGACCAATGACCCACCCCCCGTATTATCCCAATGACCCACCCAATCTGGTCATCCCCACTCAAGGATGGAGCACTGCACCAGACCCAGCAGCACAAGCTAGTCAGGTCCAACTCACACCCACCCACACCCACTCATGTATTTATCTAACCTATTTTTAAAACTACACAACGTTTTAGCCTCAATAACTGTACTCGGGAGTTTGTTCCACTCATCCACAACTCTATTACCAAACCAGTGCTTTCCTATATCCTTCCTGAATCTGAATTTTTCCAACTTGAATCCATTGCTGCGAGTCCTGTCTTGGCTGGAAATTTTCAGCACGCTATTTACATCCCCTTTATTTATTCCTGTTTTCCATTTATACACCCCGATCATATCCCCCCTAATTCTACGCCTATCGAGAGAGTGCAGATTCAGGGCCTTCAGTCTATCTTCATAGAGAAGATTTCTGATACATGGAATCATCTTTGTCATACTCTTCTGTACGTTTTCCAGGGCATTTATATCCATTCTGTAATACGGTGACCAGAACTGAGTAGCATAGTCTAAATGAGGCCTAACCAAGGATATATAGAGTTGAAGAACAACCTGAGGACTTCTATTATTTATACTTCTAGATATGAAGCCAAGAATACTGTTAGCTTTATTGCGAACACTAATGCACCGTTGTCTTGGTTTTAGGTTACTGCTAACCAGAACTCCTAAATGTTTTTCGCAATCGGTAGTATTAAGATCTACATTATTTAGTTTATATATGGCATGGTTATTTAACTGTCCAACATTTAGAACTTTGCATTTGTCAATATTAAACTGCATCTGCCACTTCTCCGACCATTGCGTCAGTCTATTCAAATCATCCTGGAGTGCTCTAATGTCCTCATTAGAATGAATTGGACGGCCTATTTTGGTGTCATCAGCAAATTTTCTTATGTCGCTATTTATTCCCTCATCTATGTCGTTTATGTAAATTGTGGACAACAACGGGCCCAACACTGACCCCTGAGGAACACCGCTTGTGACGTGCCCCCAATCTGATTTCTCCCCATTTATGCAAACTCTCTGCTGTCTATTTGTCAGCCATGCCTCTACCCAGGAAAAAATTTCTCCTCCTATTCCGTGTGCCCTAAGTTTCCTTAATAGCCTCTGGTGTGGAACTCTATCGAAAGCCTTACTGAAGTCCATATACACAATATCATATTCATTACCATGAACTACCTCCTCAAACACCTTAGTGAAAAAAGTTAGTAAATTCGTAAGACAGGAACGCCCCTTTGTAAAACCGTGTTGAGAATCATTAATCAATCTGTGCCTGTCAAGATGGATACGAATTGCTTCGGCAATTATTGATTCCATAAATTTTCCCACTATGGAGGTAAGGCTTATTGGTCTATAGTTCGAAGCCAAGGACCTGTCACCTGCCTTGTAAATAGGTATTACATTTGCCATTTTCCACTTATCAGGCACTATGCCAGTTTGCAGTGATATGTTAGAAAGATTAGCCAAAGGTATGCTAAGTTCCTCTTTACATTCCTTTAACACCCTTGCAAACAGTTCATCAGGACCTGGGGATTTGTTAGGTTTTAGTTTCTCTATTTGTCTGAGGACCATGTCACTAGTTACCACAATCGTACATAGTTTATTATCATCCTGTTCTACGTAATCTATTATTTCAGGAATATCTCTAGTATTTTCCTGGGTGAAAACTGAGAGGAAGTAGGTATTTAGAATTTCACACACATATCCTTATCACTGTCAGTGATCTGGCCAGAATTACTCTTAAGTGGGCCAATCTTGTCCCTAATCTTACTTCTGTATACCTGAAAGAACCCTTTTGGGTTAGTCTTTGAATCCCTTGCGACCTTAGCCTCATAATCTCTTATTGCTTTTCTTATTCCTTTCTTTATTTCTCTCTTTAATTGAATATATTGATTTCTTAACTGCCCATCCCCTCTTTTGATACGCCTATATATGCCTCTCTTTTGACCAATGAGATGTTTTAATCTATTGTTCATCCATTTGGGATCATTTTTGTTAGATCTAATTTCCCTACTCGGAACAAAAGTTATCTGGGCAGCTAGAACTATACTCTGAAAAACGTCATATTGGCAACCAAGATCACCTACCTGACCCATAGTTAGGACATCCCAATTTAGCCCACCCTAGTAATTTTTCAGTCCCATGAAGTCAGCCAAGCGAAAATCTGGGACAGAGATTTGATTGCAGTTATCTGGGTAATTCCATGATATATTGAAACTAAGTGATTTGTGATCACTTTCCCCAAGCTCATCATTAACCTAAAGATTATTAATTAGTGAATCTTTGTTGGCAAGAACCAAGTCAAGCAGATTGTTTCCTCTAGTTGGTTCTGTCACAACCTGTTCTAAAAAGCAATCCTGTACCGTATCAAGAAAGTCACTAGACTCAAGATTTCCTGCCATAGTGTTCCAATCAATTTGTCTAAAGTTAAAATCTCCCAATCAAGGTTTGGGGGCCTATAAATCACACCCAAAATTAATTTGTCACGACCCTCGAGAAACTGAAGCCAAACCGATTCTGTGTTCGATGTTTCTAATCTTATATCATGTCTAAGACATGATATAAGATTAGAAAAGAGGAAAACAAAAGTCAAGGATCAGGTAATCAGGCTGAGGAAAGAAGGAAGCGAGATCACAAGAAATGACCGAGAAGTATTTGAGGAGCTCAACGTGAAATTTAAAGAAACATTCACATTGGAGACAGAAAGGACTCCTGAAATACGGAGTGGTGAGGT